>NC_134478.1:2124997-2174997 GCF_964194025.1 Convolutriloba macropyga | reverse complement strand
AGAATTCAGAGTATGGGTATACAATGCTTTCTAACTTTTAGCCATTGATCCAATTTTTCTGAACAAAGATATTTGATTTATCGTGAAATAGTTGTAGTAGTGGTAGTAGATAAGAATTTAGAGTTCATCTCTAGGGTTCTTTTGTACCCATTTTTCGTCCATTGAAAGTTTAGAATAAGTTTTAGTCTATTTTGCTCATTAAGTTGCAATTTCCACATCTGCATAGTAATCTCCAAGCGCACTTGTTTAGTTCTGAGTACTTGCTCGTGAAAAATTTCCAGTATATTTTTCTTGTTTTTCGTTTGTTCATTTCAGGGTCATGTCACGAAAAGATCATCGTGAAAAAATTGAATAGTCGTTGTGTCACCTGCAAGGGTTAATCTTTTTTTCTTGATTTGAATTTCGCCTCTACCGCCCGACTTTGTCTTATTGACCACTAGCTGTCGCAAGGAAAAGCATGATATCATGCATTCCATTATACAAACTCATTGGAAGAATCTGGAGTTGGACTTGTCGCTCTTTGTAGCTTTTTGAACCCCTATAAATTTCATTTTGTTACTGTGTGCTGCCGTTTCTGTTGGGATTACTTATTTTTTCTGCTTGGCATCCAAGCTTGGGAACTAAAAGTTGCTATTGGTACAACGTAGCCTTTATACGCATTTAGTTTGGTTTTCCAATAACTTTCTTTTGATTAATTTTGCTTCAATTGGAATAATGCAACTAGCGCTTTTCGTTGACGAAGTTTTCAATTTTCGGTCCATGTACGCTTTTTGTTAAAAAGGAGTCCTGAATCATGCTGCACATCAGTTGAAGCTACATTATTTACACTGGCCGACATCGAGCCTTTGACATTTAAGAGCTATGTCTTTTTCACATTTAGGTTCATTTTAGTTTGCCACAACCATGTTGATATTTTTGTGGTCAAGTATGCTTTATTGAGGGTAATTTCATGGCGTCAGCAAAACCAGAATACTCTACATTGTTTAGGGTTTCAGGCAGATCATCAATAAAACTAAGAACATCTGCGGCCCAAGGGTAGACCCTAGTGACTTCCAGGGGAAACCGCTAGTGACTTCTCGGTCTGAAAGATGCTGATTTACTCTAACATATTGACATTTATCGTTGAGATAAGAGGCTAGTAGTTTTAGTAATGAACCACCAATTCCATACATTTTTGTTAGGCAATCGGTATTTGATGTGATACAGTATGAAAAGCCTTAGCGAAATCTAGATACAGAACGCTTAGTTCGTTAACAAAAATTTTGCCGTAATGTTGGTAAGTTGAGTCAAGGAAAAAGAAGTTGAGTCGTGGACCCATATTGAATCTGATTTAATTTGCTTCTTACGTGCTCATATATTTGCTTCCTACGCTGCGCAGACTTGGCATGGAAAACACTAACAAAGAGGTTATTGAATTTTGCGATGCAGAGGTCTGTCGTTAGCTTTCTTGTTCTGAAATGCATTACTGAGGGAGGAACTGGGTTTTTTTTGAATTGACAAGAGCTTTTGTATTTGACTGAAACTTTTAGTTATAAATACTTCTAATTCGAATTTGGAGATGTGTGCGTTGTTGACCATTTTCAAGGTTTTCCATCTTCTGTAGCTTGATTAGCTTGTCAAAATTTTGACTCGTTGATTTTTTTTAGGTATTTAATCGTTTGATAAGTTTAGAGGTCTCTGGAGAGATCCATGGTTGTAACTTTGATCGGTGATAGGTTACACGTGGAATAAACTTTTCAATTCTTTCGTTAACAAATGCGGTTAGCTGGCTCGTCGGTGATGCACTGATTGAACTCTTCCCAGCTCGCTTTTTTGAATGCTTATTTCTAAGAGAACTTAATGCAAGGTTCAATGCATTTGAAGCTTACATGTCGTTAATGTATAGTGATCTGAGCAGGGTTTTCCATTGAGGGAGTAGCTTTTGTGCACGTCCTTATTGATGGTACAGTTCGTTACAATTTCTGGATCATTACATAGCATAACATCAAGTTGAGCCGGCGCACCGCTTGAAAAGTTTAACTCAAAAGAGGGTGTCGAGGAATTGATTTTCAAACTCATTACGAGAAAACATTGTTGAGCAATCTGCACTACTCAGGTTAATATCGCCTGTAACTAGAACTACACAGCTTTCCATGCCGTCACTGACTTCTATCAAATTAATATAAAGGTTTTTTTATGTGTTCAAAAGACCCATGATGAAGACTATTTGCTGGGGCATTACAAATGCAACCTATAAGAACTGAAGTCGTAAACCTGGTTAAATTTATAACTAAGTGTTTGCCCGTAATGTTGCCGGTAATGTTGCCAGCAAGTGACACCTCTCGATTTTACCAACCAGTTTTACTGAAATAATTTATACATAGTTGAAATTTTTTAAGGTTTTTTGTGGTTTCTTCTTTTTACTTTTTAAGTGTGTCTCTGTATATGGTTTGGGCACTGATTGGTCTAAAGAATTTTTAACTTCTTTTTGCAACAGAAATTGTGACATGAAGCGTTACCTTTTTATAGATGTTTTTGTAAATGAAAAATTATTATATCGTTTCTTTTTTGCGATTAAAACTATTTTTACTCCGTTCTTTCGCCAATAGGTCTTTTGGAGTCGCAGTTGTTGAAGAGCTTTTGTTGCCAAATTTAGCTTTTCTCATGTTATTTTTACTGTTATTGTTTACATTTGATTAGTATAATAAAGTAGCAGGTTTTCAGTGTGCAGTTGCAAGTGAATTTTACTTCGAGTCGGTTCCGGAGTTTGCGGGCTATGTTTTAAATTTTTTCACACATTTGGAGGATTTATGAATTCAATTTGGAGTTATCTTAATCACGCTGAACCAGGGAGTGGAGCGAAGAATTGAGTGTTTTTGCGGCGTGATATTTTTGAATCTTTTTTTTTAGAAATTGAGTGAAAAAAAAGGCGTTCGAACTAAAGTTCGCTTTCTCGCTAGTAGCTTTCTTCTATTTTTAGAGCTGTTTTGTCAAATTGTTTTGCCGGCCAATTTCAGTCGGTTCCACGTCTAGCTTTTTCGTTTGGTCAAAAAAAATTCTTCAAATTTTAGGTCAGGACTTGTTTCGTACTACCAATTTTCCGTCTGACCACTTTTCTAGTAATTTTTTCACGCTTGACTTTACTTTTTTTCTTTAAATTGTTCTCATTCAGAGTATAGAGCAGCTTAACCTACGTGGTGGAATTTAACCACTAAGTTGATGGAAAAAGCACCAAACTTGATTTGTTTTTTTTTTTAATTTCTGTGTTGAAAAGTTATATTGGACCCAGTTCAGAGACTTAAATATTGTGAGCGGCCATGAGTAGTTGTAAAACTGGTATATTCGTACTTCACAATTGCGAGCGACTTTTCTGAAATAAAGCACTCATTAGACTTTCCTTCATTTCTTTCTAATTGACCAAAGGTTTACTATATTAGTAATTAACCGCGAGCGACTATGACGATGTAGACAATTCTGACGAGTAGTACATATATCTTAATATATCGTCACCAAATTCGAGTAAATTTACTCAAGGAAAACGAATTTGCCACTTAATTATAAATGGCTTATTATCCGCCCTCAGGCTGTCTACTGAAATTATTTTGGCGCTCTCCTTTTCAGTTTGTTTTAACTTTCGATTACGTTTTTCGCTTTACATAAGTCAGGGCTTCCACGTATGCCTTCTGAATTACCTCACTCAAATTTTCAACTGAATGGATAACAAATTCTTTCATTTTTCGAATTACCTTGTGAAATACGGTGAAGGCCAACAGAGCAAAATCAAAAACGGGATAAACCGATAACACCACGTCTTTAAATCATAGTGCATTAGGTTATCAAAGATCATTACAGCGGTTGCTAGAGGACTTAGTTTTAAGCTTAGCCGTCTGTTTAGAAGCTGAAATAATTATAGTTTTAGAATCTAACTGAAACTGCACACTAAATTAGAACACTTTTTGACACCTAGAAAATATTCTGACTATTTGTATCGTTTCTTTAATTGCTGTTTCGATCTCTTTGCATTTAATTGCGTAACGATTTGGATTACGTTACGACTCGGATCTGATTTTTTAAACAGTTTTTCTAATCCATTCGTAATCCATTTTAGGTCTTATTTTTTCTTTGATCAATAGAAGATTCCTTGTTGTTTCAGAACTTGTTGGTTTCGATACTAGCCCTTGTATCCTCTCTCAACAAGGAGTAGGAGTATAGCTAACAGCGGAATGAGATCAAATTAGTTCGCCCTTCAAAAATTATTTTGTATATCTCAATTTTTCTATTTCTTTGGTCAACCCCAAGCGAGTTTAAGGGAATCAATATCGGCTATTTTTCCGGCAATCTGTGGTGTATACTTTACTTACCAAATGGAAAAGGAGTTGAAAATTAGTAAGGCTTTATTGAAACCTTGGTTTCCGAGTTGGCGACAGAAATTGATTTACGTAAGCGAATTTAAATCGAACCACTATTTTTATTAACAACTTCCAATGTGAATCGATTAGCGTTTTTATGCCGATTTCTTTCAACTTCTCCACCAGGACGCTTAGCAGAAGAGTTAGCTACAGGTGATGTGAATTGTTGTGAACAAAGGTTTAGCTTGGAGCTGGCTTTCTGTTATCCTGATCTGGGACGTTGTCATTGGGCGAATTTTCAGCATAATTATTAGATATGTCATCGAAATTAACCACTTGTACAGTATCTTTAACTAAAATGGTGTGACGCTTTTGCCTGTTTAGGTGCAAGATAAGCTCATTGACGCGACCTCTGTTAGCAACGTGCATCTGATCACGTCCAGAATTGGTTGCACAATGACAGGACTAGTGGCAGATGGGAGAAGTCAGGTGCTTAGAGCGAGAGCCGAGGCTGCTCAATTCAAGTACAAAAATGGGTATGAAATGCCAATCGAAACATTGGCCAGACGAATAGCTGATATTAACCAAGTTAGTTATTAACATTATATAATATTTTTGAGTTTCGCTCTAAACATATTTTGAGCTTCATTTTGAAAAATCGCTCAAAGTTCGAATTAAAGTTATCATAAAGTATAGTGGACATTATATGGTAATTGTTTTTTTCATCAAACTCTTTCAATTGGCAGTTTTTGAATTTCCTTGAAATCAAATTTCATAAAAAGCTCATTAACAATTATTGTAAATCATATTTTAAGGATGCAAAAAAAATCAGATGACCACTTTCAACTGAATTATTGTTCTATAGTTTTCAGCACTGTTTATATTTCGTGGTAATATCTGCAGACGTTTTGCAGATACAAATACTGAACTTAACTTATTGGAAAGGCGAGTGCTTTTCGCTATCTGTTGTATAGTCTTATTTCACTGCTTTATTAATTGTATCTTCGGAAACTTAACGATTTGAGCCCTCTCCAATTTCAAAAAACCCAATTGGCCAGTGTTTTATTGAACTCGGTTTTCTTTAGAACATCACTCGATGTTGTGAAGTGGTCTTCAAAAAAGTGATTCAAAATACAATGCAAAACCTAAAATCAATTAATTACTCTTCCACATAACTGAATGACAGTTTCATCAAATTAAGTGAATTAATGTCAAAGTTGATAGTTCAAGACAAGACAATATTTTATCAATCCGTATTAAAATGTTGACGTTTTTAGGTCTTTAATTTACAATTAACTTGGTTAACATAACGGTTGTTATCAATACAACAAATCAACGGTTTATGAATCCCATTTCATCAGCATTTTTCATTTTTCCACATGTAAAATGTTTGTTTTTATTCTCCCCACTGTGGTCAGGTAAAAATAAAAATAGTAGAACTGCACATTAATAAGGCTCCCGTTTGCTGCAATCGTTTTTGGCGGCTCACACTCAATCGTTTTAGGTGTACACACAGAGTGCCGAAATGAGACCTCTAGGATGCATAATGACTCTAATCAGTATAGACGACGAGATCGGGCCTTCTCTCTTCCAAATTGACCCTGCCGGGTACTACAGAGGCTACAGGGCAATCAGTGCAGGCCAGAAGAAGACAGAGGCCAACAACATCCTGGAAAAGAAACTGAGGGATAGCCCCAAACTGAACAAAACGAAAACTCTACACATGGCTGTCGAGTGTCTGTCACAAGTACTAGCAGCCGACTTCAAAGCAGACGAGGTTGAAGTTTGTGTTGTGTCAGATGTTGAACCAGAGTTTAAAGTCCTCTCTCTTGACGAGAAAGAATCGCTTTTGACTGATTTGTACGAGAGCAGAGAATAAACTAGTCACTTTTGTACCAAAAGGGAACTTTCCTTTAGCCCCGGTCCAAAATGTTCGTATTATTTGATTTTATACCATATTGCGGGTATACAAATTGTGACGTCTAATTACCTCATTAGGCAATAAAACAAACTGATATCAATGCTAGACAAGGGTTTGTTTGTTCTGACGTGCTGAAAAAATTGTTGCGAGGGAAAGGAAACTTCCATGACATCTGGATGACTGACACTTAAAGCGATAATTGTGAATTTAGTTGAGTTGATGTTACTGCAAATAATTGCTATTATATTGATCCTGTTTTAAGTAAATGTGTCAAATTACAGATTTGTTTTGACGTTTTCCCACAATTTTTAGGGCAGTTTTCCAGCTTGGTATTGTCAAGTTGGGTGATATCTGGAATTTAAGTCTCAATGACACATTGCAACTTAATTCTTAAACAATCAGTAGCAAACAGCTGTATG
Source organism: Convolutriloba macropyga (assembly GCF_964194025.1). Classification (NCBI taxonomy): domain Eukaryota; kingdom Metazoa; phylum Xenacoelomorpha; order Acoela; family Convolutidae; genus Convolutriloba; species Convolutriloba macropyga. Next base: position 2,168,329 of record NC_134478.1, on the reverse strand, counting down.
CCTCCATAACGGGTCGCGAAAACCGTTCTCTACTGTCTTTGAAGATTGAGTTGTTCTGGATGAACAATAACTTATAAATAACTCAAAAAAGGAGGCTCGGTAATGTGCATTTAATGTTCCGATCCCGCTCAACCACGTTTTGATTTAATGTAGAAATTGAATTTCTTTTTTAAGATATCTCAAGAAAATTAAGAAAACTTAATGAATTACTAACCTTGGAAAGTACTAACCTTGGGTTATTTCTCAGAATCTTCGAATTAAATTATAACGAAAGAATAATGGCTAAGTAGGTTAGAACTGTTTAAGCCGTTTATTGAACAAATTTTGATTTTGATTAGTAATGACAGTTCTGACTTTGTCCTAACTGAACGGATTTAGAACCTTTGATGAAACTTCAGATTTCTCAGCTCAAAGTAGAGATTACTTGCCAATATGGGGATAAACTTAATTCAACCATGTGATTTTTTTGGGACTTTTTCGCATAAAATTAAATTATAAAGAAATCGGACTTGATTATATCTCAATTATTTACTTTTGCGGAGTATATATACCGCTTGATTTTTGTAGATTTTCAGAGTTTCTTTTCTATTTAATTTTGTAAGTGAAGTCTCTCCTTTCTGTTGGTAAGACAGAGAGTTCGTAATAAGATTTCGGCTTGTCTTTGATATAATTTTCTCAGTAGGCATAAGTACTAAAAATTAGCTGGTGTAAGTTAACTTTACCTAAGTATAGGATTGTGCCCGTTTTTCTTTATAAGTTAGTTAGGGCAGAAGGTCTTTAAGAGAATTAAAGTCGCCTAGAGGGCTAACTTAGAGAAAAACAATACTTAGGAATTATTTTCAAAACTTGTTGGAATTTAGAGGTTAAGGCCCCCGAACCACCTTAGCTGCTTTTTAAATTCTACATTGGCCACAGAGAGGGGATTCGAGAATTTTTGATGGGAATTTTAGGATATTAAAGTTTTGCTTCAGAACTTTGTGAACGGTTCGTGAGGTGGTAAAATTAAATTTCAAAAGTTCTTTTACTGTTTAAGATTTCTAACTAAGCGTTAAGTTGTTAATTCTTTCTCCTTTTTAACCAGTTGAATAATCGAATGTTTCATCATAGTAAAAGCCTAGATTCCCTGTTTATATCGGTCCCCGATTGATATAATGGGTTAACCGCCCCGAAAAATGATTGATGTCCGGGTACGGTTATCCAAAGGGCGAATCTTGACCGCTTTTGTTATGAACGTTTTCTGTGGAGTAATTTTTATCGACCAAATTTCTTGATTTTAAAATCACTTCCTTGCTGTACAGTCTTTGTTGTTTTCCGCGGTAAAACTCTTTCCTTTGTTTCGATTTTTCTAAGTTCTTAGGATTATTTGATAGAGTTGGTGTAAACTCAGAGATTGAATAGAGAATTAGAAAAGAGCCAAGATAATATCTCGAGAATACATTGATCGGTACCAGTTTTAATTTAGTCAGGAATAAGGTCTCTAGTAAGTTTGCTGTCCTTTATTTTTATGTAAAATGTCTTGGAGTTAGAATGTGTCCTTAGTTCAGAATACAGCATAGCTATTTTAGAAAATATAAATAGTTTTACAGCGATCACTCCACTAATAAGTAATAATTATTAAGTAACTCGGATATTCTTAAAGAAGATATATCGAAGAATTGGTTTTTTGGTCCACAAAATTTAGTTATTTTTCAGTTAGTTCTGCAATACAGCAAGTTCAAATCTGCTTTTGTGCACGTTGATACTGTTTGATTTTTTCAATGAGAGTTAATTTCTTTCTTGCACGTTGACAACACTTAAAGCAAATTTGTAGTTGTGGTTGCGCTGCTAACTCTGTTTGCTTTCCAGCACATGCATTGACTGTTTCTAGCGAAGGACAAGACACAAAGTGGCGATGTGGTTCAACGCAAGGCAGAACAGGTGCTCGCCAAAGATCTACGACACTATACTAACCAACATTGTCAGAATCATTTTCAACCAAGAACCAGAACAACAGACACTCACCACTGAAAACGCATTCAACGCACCCTTAGGAGCATTTGAAGACTTCCAAAGTGCGAGCTGTGACCCATTGAGTTGACTCGTTGAGTAGAATTATAATTTACAAAGCAACAATGTGGTGCTGAGGATAGTCTAAGACTTTGATTGGGCAATGCGTTGAAACAATTGGAGTTCTGTAGATTGTTGACCATTGGAATTATTACAGACAGACGGAGAGAAACTACCGAAACAACTGTTTTCCGAATGATTCTAACTAAAGTGCAGTGTATAATTTTTGTTCATGTTTATTTCTTGTACTTTGTGTTTTTTTAACTGATCGGGAGAATAGTTAAGTCCTAGAGGGTGGTGTACAAATGGAATTTCTATTTTAAGATATCTTAAAAAATATGAAAACTTCAGAAATTTCAGAAAACTACTAACCTTGGGTCATTTCTCAGAAGCTTCGAATTAAATTGTAACAAAAGAATAATGGCTAAATAAGTTAGAACTGTTTAAGCAGTTTATTGAACAAATTTTGATTTTGATTAGTAATGGCAGTTCTGACTTTGTCCTAACTGAACGGATTTAGAACCTTTGATGAAACTTCAGACTTCTCAGCTCAAAGTAGAGATTACTTGCCAATATGGGGATAAACTTAATTCAACCATGTGATTTTTTTGGGACTTTTTCGCATAAAATTAAATTATAAAGAAATCGGACTTGATTATATCTCAATTATTTACTTTTGCGGAGTATATATACCGCTTGATTTTTGTAGATTTTCAGAGTTTTTTTTCTATTTAATTTTGTAAGTGAAGTCTCTCCTTTCTGTTGGTAAGACAGAGAGTTCGTAATAAGATTTCGGCTTGTCTTTGATATAATTTTCTCAGTAGGCATAAGTACTAAAAATTAGCTGGTGTAAGTTAACTTTACCTAAGTATAGGATTGTGCCCGTTTTTCTTTATAAGTTAGTTAGGGCAGAAGGTCTTTAAGAGAATTAAAGTCGCCTAGAGGGCTAACTTAGAGAAAAACAATACTTAGGAATTATTTGCAAAACTTGTTGGAATTTAGAGGTTAAGGCCCCCGAACCACCTTAGCTGCTTTTTAAATTCTACATTGGCCACAGAGAGGGGATTCGAGAATTTTTGATGGGAATTTTGGGATATTAAAGTTTTGCTTCAGAACTTTGTGAACGGTTCGTGAGGTGGTAAAATTAAATTTCAAAAGTTCTTTTACTGTTTAAGATTTCTAACTAAGCTTTAAGTTGTTAATTCTTTCTCCTTTTTAACCAGTTGAATAATCGAATGTTTCATCATAGCAAAAGCCTAGATTCCCTGTTTATATCGGTCCCCGATTGATGTAATCGGTTAACCGCCCCGAAAAATGATTGATGTCCGGGTACGGTTATCCAAAGGGCGAATCTTGACTGCTTTTGTTATGATCGTTTTCTGTGGAGTAATTTTCTATCGACCAAATTTCTTGATTTTAAAATCACTTCCTCGCTGTACAGTCTTTGTTGTTTTCCGCGGTAAAACTCTTTCCTTTGTTTCGATTTTTCTAAGTTCTTAGGATTATTCGATAGAGTTGGTGTAAACTCAGAGATTGAATAGAGAATTAGAAAAGAGCCAAGATAATATCTCGAGAATACACATTGATCGGTACCAGCTTTAATTTAGTCAGGAATAAGGTCTCTAGTAAGTTTGCTGTCCTTTATTTTTATGTAAAATGTCTTGGAGTTAGAATGTGTCCTTAGTTCAGAATACAGCATAGCTATTTTAGAAAATATAAATGGTTTTACAGAGATCACTCCACTAATAAGTAATAATTATTAAGTAACTCGGATATTCTTAAAGAAGATATATCGAAGAATTGGTTTTTTGGTCCACAAAATTTAGTTATTTTTCAGTTAGTTCTGCAGTACAGCAAGTTCAAATCTGCTTTTGTGCACGTTGATACTGTTTGATTTTTTAAATGAGAGTTAATTTCTTTCTTGCACGTTGACAACACTTAAAGCAAATTTGTAGTTGTGGTTGCGCTGCTAACTCTGTTTGCTTTCCAGCACATGCATTGACTGTTTCTAGCGAAGGACAAGACACAAAGTGGCGATGTGGTTCAACGCAAGGCAGAACAGTTGCTCGCCAAAGATCTACGACACTATACTAACCAACATTGTCAGAATCATTTTCAACCAAGAACCAGAACAACAGACACTCACCACTGAAAACGCATTCAACGCACCCTTAGGAGCATTTGAAGACTTCCAAAGTGCGAGCTGTGACCCATTGAATTGACTCGTTGAGTAGAATTATAATGTACAAAGCAACAATGTGGTGCTGAGGAGAGTCTAAGACTTTGATTGGGCAATGCGTTGAAACATTTGGAGTTCTGTAGATTGTTGACTATTGGAACTATTATAGACAGACGGAGAGAAACTACCGAGACAACTGTTTTCCGAATGATTCTAACTAAAGTGCAGTGTATAATTTTTGTTCATGTTTATTTCTTGTACTTTGTGTTTTTTTAACTGATCGGGAGAATAGTTAAGTCCGAGAGGGTGGTGTACAAATGGAATTTCTATTTTAAGATATCTTAAAAATTAAGAAAACTTCAGAAATTTTAGAAAACTACTAACCTTGGGTCATTTCTCAGAAGCTTCGAATTAAATTGTAACAAAAGAATAATGGCTAAATAAGTTAGAACTGTTTAAGCAGTTTATTGAACAAATTTTGATTTTGATTAGTAATGACAGTTCTGACTTTGTCCTAACTGAACGGATTTAGAACTTTTGATGAAACTTCAGATTTCTCAGCTCAAAGTAGAGATTACTTGCCAATATGGGGATAAACTTAATTCAACCATGTGATTTTTTTGGGACTTTTTCGCATAAAATTAAATTATAAAGAAATCGGACTTGATTATATCTCAATTATTTACTTTTGCGGAGTATATATACCGCTTGATTTTTGTAGATTTTCAGAGTTTCTTTTCTATTTAATTTTGTAAGTGAAGTCTCTCCTTTCTGTTGGTAAGACAGAGAGTTCGTAGTTAGATTTCGGCTTGTCTTTGATAAAATTTTCTCAGTAGGCATAAGTACTAAAAATTAGCTGGTGTAAGTTAACTTTACCTAAGTATAGGATTGTGCCCGTTTTTCTTTATAAGTTAGTTAGGGCAGAAGGTCTTTAAGAGAATTAAAGTCGCCTAGAGGGCTAACTTAGAGAAAAACAATACTTAGGAATTATTTTCAAAACTTGTTCGAATTTAGAGGCTAAGGCCCTCAAACCACCTTAGCTGCTTTTTAAATTCTACATTGGCCACAGAGATGGGTTCCGAGAATTTTTGATGGGAATTTTAGGATATTAAAGTTTTGCTTCAGAACTTTGTGAACGGTTCGTGAGGTGGTAAAATTAAATTTCAAAAGCTCTTTTACTGTTTAAGATTCCTAACTAAGCGTTAAGTTGTTAATTCTTTCTCCTTTTTAACCAGTTGAATAATCGAATGTTTCATCATAGCAAAAGCCTAGATTCCTTGTTTATATCGGTCCCCGATTGATATAATCGGTTAACCGCCCCGAAAAATGATTGATGTCCGGGTACTGTTATCCAAAGGGCGAATCTTGACCGCTTTTGTTATGATCGTTTTCTGTGGAGTAATTTTCTATTGACCAAATTTCTTGATTTTAAAATCACTTCCTCGCTGTACAGTCTTTGTTATTTTCCGCGGTAAAACTCTTTCCTTTGTTTCGATTTTTCTAAATTCTTAGGATTATTCGATAGAGTTGGTGTAAACTCAGAGATTGAATAGAGAATTAGAAAAGAGCCAAGATAATATCTCGAGAATACACATTGATCGGTACCAGCTTTAATTTAGTCAGGAACAAAGTCTCTAGTAAGTTTGCTGTCCTTTATTTTTATGTAAAATGTCTTGGAGTTAGAATGTGTCCTTAGTTCAGAATACAGCATAGCTATTTTAGAAAATATAAATGGTTTTACAGAGATCACTCCACTAATAAGTAATAATTATTAAGTAACTCGGATATTCTTAAAGAAGATATATCGAAGAATTGGTTTTTTGGTCCACAAAATTTAGTTATTTTTCAGTTAGTTCTGCAGTACAGCAAGTTCAAATCTGCTTTTGTGCACGTTGATACTGTTTGATTTTTTCAATGAGAGTTAATTTCTTTCTTGCACGTTGACAACACTTAAAGCAAATTTGTAGTTGTGGTTGCGCTGCTAACTCTTTGCTTTCCAGCACATGCATTGACTGTTTCTAGCGAAGGACAAGACACAAAGTGGCGATGTGGTTCAACGCAAGGCAGAACAGGTGCTCGCCAAAGATCTACGACACTATACTAACCAACATTGTCAGAATCATTTTCAACCAAGAACCAGAACAACAGACACTCACCCACTGAAAACGCATTCAACTTACCCTTAGGAGCATTTGATGACTTCCAAAGTGCGAGCTGTGACCCATTGAGTTGACTCGTTGAGTAGAATTATAATGTACAAAGCAACAATGTGGTGCTGAGGAGAGTCTAAGACTTTGATTGGGCAATGCGTTGAAACATTTGGAGTTCTGTAGATTGTTGACCATTGGAACTATTACAGACAGACGGAGAGAAACTACCGAAACAACTGTTTTCCGAATGATTCTAACTAAAGTGCAGTGTATAATTTTTGTTCATGTTTATTTCTTGTACTTTGTGTTTTTTTAACTGATCGGGAGAATAGTTAAGTCCGATAGGGTGGTGTACAAATGGAATTTCTATTTTAAGATATCTTAAAAAATAAGAAAACTTCAGAAATTTTAGAAAACTACTAACCTTGGGTCATTTCTCAGAAGCTTCGAATTAAATTGTAACAAAAGAATAATGGCTAAATAAGTTAGAACTGTTTAAGCAGTTTATTGAACAAATATTGATTTTGATTAGTAATGACAGTTCTGACTTTGTCTAAACTGAACGGATTTAGAACCTTTGATGAAACTTCAGCTTTCTCAGTTCGAAGTAGAGGTTACTTGCCAATATGGAGATAAACTTAATTCAACCATGTGATTTTCTTGGGACTTTTTCGCATAAGATTAAATTATAAAAAGAAATCGGACTTGATTATATCTGATTTTTTAACTTCTGCGCAGTATATATACCGCTTAATTTTTGTAGATTTTCAGAGCTTCTTTTCTATTTAATTTTGTAAGAGAAGTCTCTCCTTTCTGTTGGTAAGACAGAGTTCGTAGTTAGATTTCGGCTTGTTTTGATATAACTTTCTCAGTAGGCATAAGTACTAAAAGTTAGCTGTTGTAAGTTAACTTTACCTAAGTATAGGATTGTGCCGGTTTTTCTTAATAAGTTAGTTAGGGCAGAAGGTCTTTAAGAGAATTAAAGTCGCCTAGAGGGCTAACTTAGAGAAAATTAATACTTAGTAATTATTTTCAAAACTTGTTGGAATTTAGAGGCTAAGTCCCCCGAACCACCTTAGCTGAATTTTGAATTCTACATTTAATTATCTACCAGTTCAGGAAGAAACAGAAAACTTTCAAAAATTCACACACTGTTCTACAAACAACTAAGTGGAAAAACAAAATTGGGTTAGTGGCCGATGGGACTTGCCGTTGAGATGATTGCAATTAATAGTTACGATCAAAACTCAAAAATATTACCATAATTGAAAAAACAAAATGGAACCATATAAAACCTGAACAAATGAAATTATCCTGTACTTCATTAGATAAGGTAACAGGTCAACAACGATGAGCAAAAAAGGGCATAGTTCGAAAATATGCTTCTCATTTTGAAAACAGCAAATTGATTAAAGCCAGTACGTATGAACTGGGCTCATTAAGGTTAAATTATAAGAAGGTTAATCTATTTCTCATAGGAAGCAACTGAGACCGTCATTATCACTAATATGTAAGACGACTACAGAAAAGACTGCAAAAACTAAAAAAAATAATTTAGCAAGAAAGCGGCACCATTCAGCTATTCATGAGAAACATTAAATTTCTTCAATTGCGGATTTTTCCAACGCCAATTGGGCCGACGCATTAATGTGATAAAGTGGCAAGGAAACAAAAAACGTCAATGGAGAAATATCCAAAAATCACAGTTTTGAAAATGCGTAGTGCTAAAGCCAAGAAACTTTCAAATGAATATCAAATCAATGTAAAGATTGGATCTTGGTCACTAGAATGAATATGCCACCTGTCGTTAAGCCACCAATCTATGCCACCAAGCTCAAAAAATTGACAGAAATAGTACGAAAGTGACAAAGCTCAAAAATCCACTGATTTCTTAAACAATATTTTCGACATTTCAAACAAACCATGAGAATGCAAATTGGAACAATAACAGATTAATATGCAACTGCTCAAAAAGCAAGTTTTGCTTTTTATTAGTGAGAGCGAATCATAAGACGACAAGAAAAACAATAATTTTGGACAGAACTATAAATTTTCTAAACAATTTATCAAAGCAGGTGTGTTGAAGCCAGTAAGATTATAAGACATTGAAAACCGTTAAAAACATTCAATTGAAAAACACGGGTTTGATTGTTTGCTTGATTCTCCTTCAAATTTGAGTTCAAATGATTCTTTGCGAAACTTCAAATTCCAATTTAAAATTCTTTGCGAAAAAAATCCCCAATTATTGGCCTGTGTTAAAAACTCACAAAGTTATTAAAACACACTACTTAGCTTGTTTGGAGCAACAGAAATTTAATTATGTATGTCACAAATGGGATTAAGTGACTTGTTGGCGACAAAAAGAAAAAATGCGATGTACAAAGTTTTTTAAAATTAATTGAATGAATGTCATTAAAACGATTAGCCACTAAATAGAGTTTTATATTTCGTAGAAGCACTGAAGGATTTCGATTGTCAGGTCTCTGTTGTACGATAACAGAAATAACGACAATTAGAGGCAACGAAATTTAACAAACTTTTCGAGAGAACAGTTTCGCACCAGCTAAAAATATAACATATTCGCTGAAATCTGTAAAAAATATTCTCGTGCATTCTTTCAATGCCATTTATTTTCACAGTCCACTCAATTTCTCCGGCCACTAAATTCGGCAAAGTTTTTGACAAATTGTTTCTATCGTTTATAGTTTCGAAATATTTACAGACCAATAGTTGCTTAATGCTTTGTATGCAGGCAAAAATTCATTGTTTTAGTTTGGGTCAACGGCAATCACATCAGTTAAAGAATTCGACAAAAGTTATTTCAAATACAGTTTTCTTTGTCATTGAAAAAAGGTTGACAGTAGTTACGAGGTAAGTATGATTTACGTTAAAAAAGATTTACCTTCCTATGAAAGTCAAGCGCGCTTTTGAAAATTCAAGTTGGCTTTGTATCATGTTAACCCATTTCATAAATCTATTTAAAACTGCCTCCAGCATAGTAAAAGGTTGATCAGGAACAATATTACTCATATAAATATCTATCTGCTGCTCAATTGTAACCAGGAGGCGGGTCTTCAAAATACCTGTTGGTTACCGATGGAATAGTGTTCCCTAACAACCAAATTTAGAAAATTTCTTTGTTTAAGTGATTTTTGAATATGCCGTCTGACTACTAGTACAAAATATTTCAGTATCAGCTCCAAATTTTGAGGTCAAACCTTTTTGAAAGCTCAGATAGAAAGTTTGTTGACAAGTAAAGCCTTCTGGATATTTCAACTTTGTAGCTCAATGATTTTCTAACGTAATTTTATACCCTTGATTTGCGTTCGGAAGAGGCAGACAGTTGCCAGTGCAATCAACATCTAAAGTTACAGGTTCCGGATTATAACGACAAAAAAAATATATTTTTGAAATTGTCGACTTTTTCCACTGAAACAGTGCATATATTAACGTCTTGTACTGAGCATGGGGATTTCAGGAGTTCACAAGAATTGGCAATCATTATCGAAACTTCTGTTTATATTAAAAAATTTGATGTAAGATTTCTTAATCAGACCTGTTGGAAGAATTGTTGATTGGAGAAAAAGACTTACTTTAAGTTCTTAACTGCAATCAATCAACACAGTGCAATATCTAAGTTGACGGGGCAACTCTTTTCATTAAATTGAATGAAAAAATAATTTATAGGAAATTTTTATTCTTTTTGCTTCCTCTAGACAAGCAAATTAACTGTTGTTAAGAATATTATAATATTAACGCAGTTCAAAAGCTGGTTCAAAATGAGGGGAAAATTCGCACAAAAATAGTATACTCACAAGCACTTTTTTGCATTAAAAACACTTCAATAGTCGGATCAGTATGTGCTGAAAGAATTCACAGAGAGTGATATACTCAGGTATACTAGTATATACCAGTGAAAACAAATAAACTTGAAAAATTTTGCAGTTCATTGGTTCCTATGTATCAGATATTTCCTTTAAAATTGATTCAGGAATCGAGGTAAAAGTTGTTTGGAATTATTATTTTTCTGTTTCGATTTCTTTTGGATCCGGAAAAGCACTTCAGTTAGAATGTCTCCCAATTAGCCTGCATTATTACAAAATAGTTTAGTTTTCCATAACATTAACTATTATGATCAAATGCCGTTCTTTGTAATTTTTGATGTGAACATAACACCTATCAACTAATTCGCCTATTGCTCTCAGGGCACTAATTGAAAAGCCAACGCCCTTTTGATAAAATCTCTGACCAATTTTTACGGCTGATTTCACATTCTCTTTAGAAAAATTTGAGATACAAAAATACAATTGCATATACCTGAAGCAACAAGATGATAGTCAAAAACGTTGCTTCCCTAGAAAAAAAATAAAATCAGCGCTTTCTTGATATAGGTTTTCCTCGGGAACTCTCCGTTCTTTGAAACAAAATAATAGTTTTAAACTGACGCTGTATATTAAAAGTTCGAATCGTTGTTTAAAAAATACAGGGAGCCATGAGCCAAATTTTAGGGGGCATTAATTTTGAACTTCATGTTAGTTTCACTACTAACTGCGGTTCTGAGCTAGTCAATTAGATCTAAATTAATTAACAATTTTTTATCAAGAAGAAAACTTCCACGATGGTTGACGAAGAAACAGTAAAAACAACTCTGGTCGTACGAATCCATCAAGTGATCTGAAAGCTATTAATTTTCTGGAAAAAACGGGACACTTGTGGTGTTATCAAAATGTTTTTTAAATAATGAATAATATTTACAATTTTTATATTTGAATAGACAAATTTAACTATGTTTTTAAGGCAACAACTTTTGATGAAAATGCGGTACTAACGTTATGTTATTTCCTGGTGAACTTTTTCTTATCAACTAATTCTGAGTTCTCTCACACTTCGTCAATTATATTTTTGAAAGTTTATTGCTCAAAAACATCGATTTGTCTTTTTGTTGATTATAGAAACAATTATTTAGCCAATTGCGTCCTTGGATGGACCAGATTCAATACGAGGAATGAGTTAGCGATTTCTGTTATGATATCAGCTTGATTTATTAACAATTGCTGTTGCCATCAATTTCGTATATCAATTTGTCTGAGGAAATAATAGAAAAAGTTGCTTCTATAAGAAAAATATAATCACCGCATTCTTGATATAGATTTTCTTCGGGAATTCTCGGTTCTTTGAAACAAAATAATAGGTTTAAAGTGACGGTGTATATTAAAACTTCAAGTCGTTGTTAAAAAAATACAGGGAGCCATGAACCAATTTTTAGTGGGCATTAATTTTTAAATTCCTGTTAGGTTCACTACTAACTGCGGTTCTGAGCTAGTCAATTAGATCAAAATTAATTATCAATTTTTTTATCAAGATGAGAACTTTCACGATGGTTGACGAAGAATCAGTAAAAACAACTCTGGTCGTACGAATCCATCAAGTGATCTGAAAGCCATTAATTTTCTGGAAAAAAACGGGACACTTGTGGAGTTATCTAACAAAATTTTAAATAATGAATATAACTTTCATTTTTTATTTTTGAATAAAAATTAACTTTGTTTTTAAGGCAACAAGTTTTGATGAACATGCAGTACGAACGTTATGTTATTTCCTGGTGAATTTTTTTTCATTTATATCTGTGTTCTCTCACACTTTGTCATTTATATTTTTCAAAGTTCAATGCTCAAAAACATCAACTTGTCTTTGTGTTGTTTATAAAAACAATTATTGATCCAAATGCGTTTTTTGGTGGCCAGATTCAGTACGTGAAATAAGATAGCGATCTCTGTTATGATATCACGTTATTTTATTAACAATTGCCGTTGCCACCAATTTTGTACATCAATTTGTCTGGGGAAATAATGGAGAAAGTTGCTTCCATAGGAAAAAAAATCACCGCATTCTTGATATAAGTTTTCTTCGGGAGCTCTGTTTTCTTTGAAACAAAATAATAGGTTTAAAGTGATGGTGTAAATTAAATCTTCAAATCGTTGTTTAAAAATACAGGGAGCCATGAACCCTTTTTTAGGGGGCATTACTTTTGAACTTCATGTTAGGTTCACTACTAAATGCGGTTCTGAGCAGGTCAATTAGATCTAAATAATTAACAATTTTTTTTAACAAGATAAGAACTTTCACGATGGTTGATGAAAAAACAGTTAAACTAACTCTGGTTGTAAGAATCCATCAAATGATCTGAAAGCTAGTGATTTTTCTGGAAAAAACGGGATACATGTGGGGTTATCTTAAAATTTTTTAAATAATTAATAAAATTTACATTTTTTTGAATATATAAAATTAACTATGTTTTTAAAGCAACAACTTTTGATGAGCATGCGGTACGAACGTTATGTTATTTCCTGGTGAACTTTTTTATCAACTAATTCTGAGTTCTCTCACACTCACACTTCGTCATTTATATTTTTGAAAGTTTATTGCTCAAAAACATCGATTTGTCTTTTTGTTGTTTATGAAAACAATTATCGAGTCAAATGCGTCCTTTCATGGACCAGATTCAATACGTGGAATGAGTTAGCGAATTCTGTTATGATAACACATTTATTTATTAACAGTTGCCGTTGCCATCAATTTTGTACATCAATTTATCTTGAGAAATAATGGAAAAATTGCTTTCATAGGAAAAATATAATCACCGCATTCTTGATATAAGTTTTCTCTGTTCTTTGAAACAAAATAATAGGATTAAAGTTACGGTGTATACTGAAACTTCAAATCGTTGTTTAAAAAATACAGGGAGCCATGAACCAAATTTTAAGGGGCATTTCTTTTGAACTTCATCTTAGGTTCACTACTAACTGCTGTTTTGAGCTAGGCAATTAGGTCTAAAAATGTTATTCGTGCATTCTTCAATGCCAATTATTTTCACAGTCCACTCAATTTCTCGGGCCACTAAATTCGGCAAAGTTTTTTCTTTAAAGTTTAGAAATATTTACAGACCAATAGTTGCTTAATGCTTTGTATCCAGGCAAAAATTCAATGTTTTTGTTTGAGTCAACGGCAATCACATCAGTTAAAGAAATCGACAAAAATTATTTCAAATACAGTATTCTTTGTCATTGAGAAAAGGTTGAAAGTAGTTACGAAATAGGCAGGATTTACGTTAAAAAAGATTTACCTTCCTATGAAAGTCAAGCAAGCTTTTAAAATTTTAAGTAGGCGCTGTATTATTTTACCCATTTCATAAAGGTTCTATTTATAACTGCCTCCAGCATAGTAAAAGTTGACCAGGAACAAGATAACTCATATAAATATCTCTCTGCTGCTCAATTGTAACCAGGAGGCGGGTCTTTAAAATACCTGTTGCTTACATCGAAAAAATAATGTTCTCTAACAATCAATTTTAGAAAATTTGGTACACTTGATTTTTGAAGATGCCGTCTGACTGCTAAAACAAAATATTTCAGTATCAGCTCCAAATTGTGAGATCAAACCTTTTTGAAAGCTCAGATGGAAAATTTGATGACAAGTAAAGCCATTTATTTCAACTTTGTTGCACAATGATTTTCTTACGTAATTTTATACCGTTGATTTGCGTTCGGAAAGAGGCAGACAGTTGCCAGTGCAATCAACATCTAAAGTTACAGGTTCCGGATTATAACGACAAAAAATATATATTTTTGAAATTGTCGACTTTTTCCACTGAAACAGTGCATATATTAACGTCTTGTACTGAGCATGGGGATTTCAGGAGTTCACAAGTAAGATTTGGCAATCATTATCGAAATTTCTGTTTATATTAAAAAATTTGATGTAAGGTTTCTTAATCAGACCTGTTGGAAGAATTGTTGATTGGAGAAAAAGACTTACTTTAAGTTCTTAACTGCAATCAATCAACACAGTGCAATTTCTAAGTTGACGGGGCAACTCTTTTCATTAAATTGAATGGAAAAATAATTTATAGTCAAATTTTCATTCTTTTTGCTCCCCCTATACAAGCAAGTTATCTGTTTTTAAGAATATTATAATATGAACGCAGTTCAAAAGCTGGTTCAAAATGAGGGGAAAATTTGCTCAAAAATAGTATACTCACAAGCACTTTTTTGCATTAAAAACACTTCAATAGTCGGATCAGTATGTGCTGAAAGAATTCACAGAGAGTGATATACTCAGGTATACTAGTATATACTAGTAAAAACAAATAAACTTGAAAATTTTTGCAGTTCATTGGTTCCTATGTATCAGATATTTCCTTTAAAATTGATTCAGGAATCGAGGTAAAAGTTGTTTGGAATTATTATTTTTCTGTTTCGATTTCTTTTGGATCCGAAAAAGCACTTCAGTTAGAATGTCTCCCAATTAGCCTGCATTATTACAAAATAGTTAGTTTTCCATAACATTAACTATTATGATCAAATGCCGTTCTTTGTAATTTTTGATGTGAACATAACACCTATCAACTAATTCGCCTATTGCTCTCAGGGCACTAATTGAAAAGCCAACGCCCTTTTGATAAAATCTCTGACCAATTTTTACGGCTGATTTCACATTCTCTTTAGAAAAATTTGAGATACAAAAATACAATTGCATATACCTGAAGCAACAAGATGATAGTCAAAAACGTTGCTTCCCTAGAAAAAAAATAAAATCAGCGTTTTCTTGATATAGGTTTTCCTCGGGAACTCTCCGTTCTTTGAAACAAAATAATAGTTTTAAACTGACGCTGTATATTAAAAGTTCGAATCGTTGTTTAAAAAATACAGGGAGCCATGAGCCAAATTTTAGGGGGCATTAATTTTGAACTTCATGTTAGTTTCACTACTAACTGCGGTTCTGAGCTAGTCAATTAGATCTAAATTAATTAACAATTTTTTATCAAGAAGAAAACTTCCACGATGGTTGACGAAGAAACAGTAAAAACAACTCTGGTCGTACGAATCCATCAAGTGATCTGAAAGCTATTAATTTTCTGGAAAAAACGGGACACTTGTGGTGTTATCAAAATGTTTTTTAAATAATGAATAATATTTACAATTTTTATATTTGAATAGACAAATTTAACTATGTTTTTAAGGCAACAACTTTTGATGAAAATGCGGTACGAACGTTATGTTATTTCCTGGTGAACTTTTTCTTATCAACTAATTCTGAGTTCTCTCACACTTCGTCAATTATATTTTTGAAAGTTTATTGCTCAAAAACATCGATTTGTCTTTTTGTTGATTATAAAAACAATTATTTAGCCAATTGCGTCCTTGGATGGACCAGATTCAATACGAGGAATGAGTTAGCGATTTCTGTTATGATATCAGCTTGATTTATTAAAAATTGCTGTTGCCATCAATTTCGTATATCAATTTGTCTGAGGAAATAATAGAAAAAGTTGCTTCCATAAGAAAAATATAATCACGGCATTCTTGATATAGATTTTCTTCGGGAATTCTCGGTTCTTTGAAACAAAATAATAGGTTTAAAGTGACGGTGTATATTAAAACTTCAAGTCGTTGTTAAAAAAATACAGGGAGCCATGAACCAATTTTTAGTGGGCATTAATTTTTAAATTCCTGTTAGGTTCACTACTAACTGCGGTTCTGAGCTAGTCAATTAGATCAAAATTAATTAACATTTTTTTTATCAAGATGAGAACTTTCACGATGGTTGACGAAGAATCAGTAAAAACAACTCTGGTCGTACGAATCCATCAAGTGATCTGAAAGCCATTAATTTTCTGGAAAAAAACGGGACACTTGTGGAGTTATCTAACAAAATTTTAAATAATGAATATAACTTTCATTTTTTATTTTTGAATAAAAATTAACTTTGTTTTTAAGGCAACAAGTTTTGATGAACATGCAGTACGAACGTTATGTTATTTCCTTGTGAATTTTTTTTTCGTTTATATCTGTGTTCTCTCACACTTCGTCATTTATATTTTTCAAAGTTCAATGCTCAAAAACATCAACTTGTCTTTGTGTTGTTTATAAAAACAATTATTGACCCAAGTGCGTCCTTTGGTGGACCAGATTCAGTACGTGAAATAAGATAGCGATCTCTGTTTTGATATCACGTTAATTTATTAACAATTGCCGTTGCCACCAATTTTGTACATCAATTTGTCTGGGGAAATAAATGAGAAAGTTGCTTCCATAGGAAAAAAAATCACCGCATTCTTGATATAAGTTTTCTTCGGGAGCTCTGTTTTCTTTGAAACAAAATAATAGGTTTAAAGTGATGGTGTAAATTTAATCTTCAAATCGTTGTTTAAAAATACAGGGAGCCATGAACCCTTTTTTAGGGGGCATTGCTTTTGAACTTCATGTTAGGTTCACTACTAAATGCGGTTCTGAGCAGGTCAATTAGATCTAAATAATTAACAATTTTTTTTAACAAGATAACTTTCACGATGGTTGATGAAGAAACAGTAAAACTAACTCTGGTTGTAAGAATCCATCAAATGATCTGAAAGCTAGTGATTTTTCTGGAAAAAACGGGATACATGTGGGGTTATCTTAAAATTTTTTAAATAATGAATAAAATTTACATTTTTTTTTGAATATATAAAATTAACTATGTTTTTAAAGCAACAACTTTTGATGAGCATGCGGTACGAACGTTATGTTATTTCCTGGTGAACTTTTTTTATCAACTAATTCTGAGTTCTCTCACACTCACACTTCGTCATTTATATTTTTGAAAGTTTATTGCTCAAAAACATCGATTTGTCTTTTTGTTGTTTATGAAAACAATTATCGAGTCAAATGCGTCCTTTCATGGACCAGATTCAATACGTGGAATGAGTTAGCGAATTCTGTTATGATAACACATTTATTTATTAACAGTTGCCGTTGCCATCAATTTTGTACATCAATTTATCTTGAGAAATAATGGAAAAATTGCTTTCATAGGAAAAATATAATCACCGCATTCTTGATATAAGTTTTCTCTGTTCTTTGAAACAAAATAATAGGATTAAAGTTACGGTGTATACTGAAACTTCAAATCGTTGTTTAAAAAATACAGGGAGCCATGAACCAAATTTTAAGGGGCATTTCTTTTGAACTTCATATTAGGTTCACTACTAACTGCTGTTTTGAGCTAGGCAATTAGGTCTAAATTACCTAACAATTTTTTTTATCAAGGTCAGAACTTTCACGATGGTTGATGAAGAAACAGTAAAATCAACTCTGGTCGTAAGAATCCATCAAGTGATCTGAAAGCTTTTGATTTTCTGTAAAAAACGGGATACTTGTGGGGTTATCAAATTTTTTTTAATAAAAAATAATAATTACAATTGGTATTTTTGAATATACAAAATTAATTACGTTTTTAAGGCAACAAATTTTGATGAGCATGTGGTACGAACGTTATGTTATTTCCTGTAGAACTTTTTTTTAACTAATTCTGAGTTCTCTCAAACTTCGTGATTTATATTTTTCAAAGCTTAATGCTCAAAAACGTCGAATAGTCTTTTTGTTGTTCATAAAAACAATTATTGAGCCAAATGCGTCCTTTGATGGACCAGATTCAATACGTGGAATGAGTTAGCGAATTCTGTTATGATATCACATTAATTTATTAACAGTTGTCGTTGCCATCAATTTTGTACATCAATTTATCTTGAGAAATAATGGAAAAATTGCTTCCATAGGAAAAATATAATCACTGCATTCTTGATATAAATTTTCTTCGGGAGCTCTCCGTTCTTTGAAACAAAATGATAGGTTTAAAGTGACGGTGTATATTAAAATTTCAAATCGTTGTTTAAAAAACACAGGAAGCCATGAACCAAATTTTAGGGGGCATTACTTTTGAACTTCATGTTAGGTTCACTACTAACTGCGGTTCTGAGCTAGTCAATTAGATCTAAATTAATTAACAATTTTTTTATCAAGATGAGAACTTTCACGATGGTTGACGAAAAAACAGTAAAATCAACTCTGGTCGTATGAATTCATCAAGTGATCTGAATGCCATCAATTTTCTGGAAAAAAACGGTACACTTGTGGGGTTATCTAAAAATTTTTGAAATAATGAATAAAACTTACATTTTTTATTTTTGAATATTTAAAAATTAACTATGTTTTTAAGGCTACAACTTTTGATGAAAATGCAGTTCGAACGTTATGTTATTTCCTGTTGAACTGTTTTTTCAACTAATTCTGAGTTATCTCACACTTCGT
Source organism: Convolutriloba macropyga (assembly GCF_964194025.1). Taxonomy (NCBI): domain Eukaryota; kingdom Metazoa; phylum Xenacoelomorpha; order Acoela; family Convolutidae; genus Convolutriloba; species Convolutriloba macropyga. The sequence continues at coordinate 2,149,829 of NC_134478.1, read as the reverse complement.
CTTTTAATTTTTTCAAAGTTTAATGCTCAAAAACATCGATTTGTATTTGTGTTGTTTATAAAAACAATTATCGAGCCAAATGCGTCCTTTGACGGACCAGATTTGATACGTGGAAAGAGTTAGCGATTTGTGTAATGATATCACATTAATTTATGAACAATTGCCGTTGCAATCAACTTTGTACATCAATTTCTCTGGGTAAATAATGGATGAATGGTTGGAACAACGTTATTAAAACTGAAAGGTTTTTGAACTCAAAATACTAGTATAGTATAAAACAAGTACTCAAAGGGTCTTGTGAATAACGTGAATCTAGACGATGTAATTGCTCTTAATAGTTACCATAACAATGGACACCATAATTTTGAATAAAAGTGGAGGAAAAATTAACTAAATTTTGAATCATCTTTACGTTTCAAGTTTTTCTGATCTTAATATGTTGCACAAGAGCTTTGACACTCAAGTCACTCGCTCTATTCATTACATAAACCCTTTATTTAAATAACTAAAATCTTAAGCATCTCTCAAAGAATTTCACTGATTATGTGAGATTTTTGGGAGATAAAGATTAATTGGAGAGAATGTGAAAATGTCTGTGAAATGTACACTTTGGTCTTAACTTGTGCAATCAATGCCCAGGTTGAGGTGCCAGACCGAAAGTCGATATGTCCAGACCGTCCCAGACGGAAAGTGTCTATGTCCAGACCCTCCCAGACGGAAAGTGCCTATGTCCAGACTTTCGTGCGTTCAAAATTTTTCGTGCGTTCATCGTGCGTTCAAAAGTCCTCATGTCCAGACTTTCGTGCGTTCAAAATTGCCTATGTCCAGACTTTCGTGCGTTCCAAAAGAAAATTCGTGCGTTCCAAATTTAATAATTTGTGCGTTCATGTCCAGACTATCGTGCGTTCAAAAGGCCTTATGTCCAGACTTTCGTGCGTTCAAAAATGCCTATGTCCAGACTTTCGTGCGTTCCAAAAGAAAATTCGTGCGCTCCAAAAATAATAATTTGTGCGTTCATGTCCAGACTTTCGTGCGTTCAAAAATGCCTATGTCCAGACTTTCGTGCGTTCCAAAAGAAAATTCGTGCGCTCCAAAAATAATAATTTGTGCGTTCATGTCCAGACTTTCGTGCGTTCAAAAATGCCTATGTCCAGACTTTCGTGCGTTCAAAAATGCCTATGTCCTGACTTTCGTGCGTTCCAAAAGAAAATTCGTGCGCTCCAAATTTAATAATTTGTGCGTTGATGTCCAGACTATCGTGCGTTCAGAAGGCCTTATGTCCAGACTTTCGTGCGTTCAAAAATGCCTATGTCCGGACTTTTTGTATGTTCAAAAATTGACGATGTGTACTAAATTTGACGATTTGATCAGTCCAAAAGAAACTAGTCCAAAATGGTTCGGTCAGTCCAATTTTTTAATTTCATCGCCAATTATGGGTAAAGTGGAGCATACCCACCTAAATTGAGCACAATTGCACTAAAATTGACAATTTGGTTACCAAAACAATGTTCGGTGATCGAAAAAGTTCAGGTACTTTTTTGGAAATAGGTAAAAACTTGTCCAAAACGGTCCGGTCAGTCCAATTTTTTAATTTCATCGCCAATTATGGGTAAAGTGGAGCATACCCATCAAAAATGAGCACTATTGTACTAAAATTGACGATTTGGTGTCCAAAACAATGTTCGGTGATCGAAAAAGTTAAGCCTCATCGAGCGCGGATACTTTTTTGGAAATAATTGAAAACTTAACGAAAACGGTTCCCTGAGTCCATTTTTTTTATCCCCAATTATGGCTAAAGTGGAGCCTGCCCACCAAAAATGAGCACAATTGGACTAAAATTGACAATTTGGTCACCAAAACAATGATCGGTGATCGAAAAATTTAAGATAATTTTTTTTGGAAATAGATAAGAACTTGTTCAAAATGGTTTGGTCAGTCCATTTTTTTAATTTTATCACCAATTATGGCTAAAGTAGAGCATACCCATCAAAAATGAGCACTATTGTACTAAAATTGATGATTTGGTGTCCAAAACAATGTTCGGTGATCGAAAAAGTTAAGCCTCATCGAGCGCGGATACTTTTTTGGAAATAATTGAAAACTTAACAAAAATGGTTCCCTGAGTCCATTTTTTTTTATTTTATCCCCAATTATGGCTAAAGTGGAGCCTGCCCACCAAAAATGAGCACAATTGGACTAAAATTTACGATTTGGTCACCAAAACAATGATCGGTGATCGAAAATTTTAAGACAATTTTTTTTTGGAAATAGATAAGAACTAGTTCAAAATGGTGTGGTCAGTCCAATTTTTTTATTTCATCACCAATTATGGCTAAACTGAAGCGTACCCATCAAAAATGAGCACAATTGGATTGAAATTGACGATTTGGTGTCCAAAACAATGTTCGGTGATCGAAAAAGTTAAGCCTCATCGAGCGCGGATACTTTTTGGAAATAGGTAGAAACTTGTCCAAAATGGTTCGTTCAGTCCATTTGGTTTTTTTCATCTCCAATGTTGGCTAATGTGGAGCTTTTCCACAAAAAAAGAGCACAATTGGACTAAAATTGACGATTTGGTCACCAAAACAATGTTCGGTGATCGAAAAATTTCGGATACTTTTTTGGAAATAGGTAAAAATTTGTCCAAAACGGTCCGGTCAGTCCAATTTTGTAATTTCATCGCCAATTATGGCTGAAATAGAGCATACCCATCAAAAATGAGCACTATTGTACTAAGATTGACGATTTGGTGTCCAAAACAATGTTCGGTGATCGAAAAAGTTAAGCCTCATCGAGCGCGGATACTTTTTTGGAAATAGGTAAAAACTTGTCCAAAATGGTTCGTTCAGTTCATTTTTTTATTTTATCACCAATTAAGGCTAAAGTAGAGCATACCCACCAAAAATGAGCACTATTCTTTTAAAATTAGCGATTTGATGACCACAACAATGTTCGGTGATGGAAAAAGTTCGGATACTTTTTGGGAAATAGGTAGAAACTTGTCCAAAATGGTTCGTTTAGTCCATTTTTTTTATTCATCGCCAAATATGGCTGCAGTAGAGCATACCCACCAAAAATGAGCACTATTGTACAACAATTGACGATTTGATGACAACAACAATGTTCGGTGATGGAAAAAGTTCGGATACTTTTTGGGAAATAGGTAAAAACTTGTCCAAAATTGTTCGTTCAGTCCATTTTTTAAAATTTATAACCAATTATGGCTAAAGTAGAGCATACACACCAAAAATGAGTACAATTGGACCAAAATTGACGATTTGGTGTCCAAAACAATGTTCGGTGATCGACAAAGTTAAGCCTCATCGAGCGCGGATACTTTTTTGGAAATAATTGAAAACTTAACCAAAAAGGTTCCCTGAGTCCATTTTTTTTTATTTTATCCCCAATTATGGCTAAAGTGGAGCCTGCCCACCAAAAATGAGCACAATTGGACTAAAATTTACGATTTGGTCACCAAAACAATGACCAGTGGTCAAAAAATTTCGGATACTTTTTTTGGAAATAGGTAAAAACTTGTCCAAAATGGCTCGTTCAGTTCATTTTTTTATTTTATCACCAATTAAGGCTAAAGTAGAGCATACCCACCAAAAATGAGCACTATTCTTTTAAAATTAGCGATTTGATGACCACAACAATGTTCGGTGATGGAAAAAGTTCGGATACTTTTTGGGAAATAGGTAGAAACTTGTCCAAAATGGTTCGTTTAGTCCATTTTTTTTTATTCATCGCCAAATATGGCTGCAGTAGAGCATACCCACCAAAAATGAGCACTATTGTACAACAATTGACGATTTGATGACAACAACAATGTTCGGTGATGGAAAAAGTTCGGATACTTTTTGGGAAATAGGTAAAAACTTGTCCAAAATTGTTCGTTCAGTCCATTTTTTAAAATTTATAACCAATTATGGCTAAAGTAGAGCATACACACCAAAAATGAGTACAATTGGACCAAAATTGACGATTTGGTGTCCAAAACAATGTTCGGTGATCGACAAAGTTAAGCCTCATCGAGCGCGGATACTTTTTTGGAAATAATTAAAAACTTAACCAAAAAGGTTCCCTGAGTCCATTTTTTTTTATTTTATCCCCAATTATGGCTAAAGTGGAGCCTGCCCACCAAAAATGAGCACAATTGGACTAAAATTGACGATTTGGTCACCAAAACAATGTTCGGTGATCGAAAAAGTTCGGATACTTTTTGGGAAATAGGTAGAAACTAGTTCAAAATGGTTCGGTCAGTTCAATTTTTTAATTTGATCACCAATTATGGCTGAAGTGGAGCGTACCCAGTAAAAAATGAGCACAATTGGACTAAAATTGACGTTTTGGTCATCAAAATAATGTTCAGTGATCGAAAAATTTCGGATAATTTTTTGGAAATAGGTAGAAACTTGTCCAAAACGGTCGGTTCAGTCCGTTTTTTTAAATTGATTGCAAAATATGGCTAAAATAGAGCATATCCATTAAAAATGAGCACTATTTTACTAAAATTGACGATTCTGTGTCCAAAACAATTTTCGGTGATCGAAAAAGTTAAGCCTCATCGAGCGCGGATACTTTTTTTGAAATAATTGAAAACTTAACCAAAATGGTTCCCTGAGTCCAATTTTTTTATTTTATCCCAAGTTATGGCTAAAGTGGAGCCTGCCCACCAAAAATGAGCACAATTGGACTGAAATTGACGATTTGGTCACCAAAACAATGACCAGTGGTCAAAAAATTTCGGATACTTTTTTTTGGAAATAGATAAAAACTAGTTCAAAATGGTTCGGTCAGACCAATTGTTTAACTTTATCACCAATTATGGCTAAATTGAAGCGTACCCATCAAAAATGAGCACAATTGGAGTAAAATTGACGATTTGGTGTCCAAAACAATCTTCGGTGATAGAAAAAGTTAAGCCTCATCGAGTGCGGTCAGTTTTTGTGACTGGGTCAAAGTGTTGTCCACATTAGTGCTAATATGATACGAGAGGTTCAAATTGCGTGTTTAAGGCAAATCAAAAGAAAAATTTAGCCTGCCTGCTTTGAAAAAGATTCTTCGGTGAAAAAATTTACATTGGGTCTCAAAATGTAATAGTTTTTTTCACTGTACTAACAGAAAAAACATTAATTTTTTTGTTTTTACGGCACTCCGCACTCAATATCTGTTATGGTTTTCAATAGATCAGGCGTGAAAGAAAAGTTGCGCGAAAAGAAAGGGGCTTTAAAGTATCTTTTACGCATGAAAATTGGAAGAAGTTTTTGAAACTTTTCAAATTTTTTTTAGGTGAATTTTAAAATTTGTCAACGTATTTTACCAATACAGAATTTTTATCTGGCATCTTTATGCTTGTTATACTGCTTAGAAACTCATCTTTCTAGATAGGTATACAAAGACTATCGTTTTCGAAAGAAAAGGTTAAAAAAATTGCAAGGATTTGGAAGAAAAAAGAAAAAAATGACTTTTTTCACAATCAGTCCGGTTTTAAAATTGTGTTTGTACTTCGAAACTATGATTTCAGGTACGCATCGTGCAGCTTAGTATCGCAGCTTTGTAACTAAACCAATTTTAATCTAAAAAAACGTAAAATTTTTTGAGAAATTGGTCAAAGAGTACGGCAAACTTGAGGTCGAAATTTCGAAAAAATTCGAATTTTCAAAGTTGTTTTTGTTAATAACTTCGTGCATAGATAGAGTTAGAAAGCGTTCTATGGCTTAAAATAAAGCTTGGCTAATTTGCGTTACGGTCATGTATATTGTTGCAATGTTATCTGTGACCGATGGTGTTGTTTTTTTGCTTTCTCCGAAGAATGTCGAAAATGAGCTGTTTTTGACCAAGGGGTCAGAATCATCAAAATTTGAAAACTGTTTTTCCGAACTTTTTTAAGTTCCAGATGATAGCCCCTTTCTTCCTGATTCCAAAACACCTTCATTTTTAAGAATCGGTTCAGTCATCTTCGAGATATTAAGCTTTGAAAACAGGTTGGGGGGGGGGGGTTGGGATTCCCCATACAGTTCGCCCATTCTTCCGATCTGTAATCTTTTTTTAAAACTAACAACAACCATATATATGATAGCTATATATATTCGGCAGCTCGAGGGTATCCGAAATATGTAATTTGAATGCAAGTTGTATTTCGCCTCTCTACAGGTAAGTTATATGTGTTGGCAATGTGAAATATTCGAATGAGCTGACTCATTGTCAACTGACCAGCGGTATACATTCTGAGCATGTCATCTGACAGCAGGAGGAGTGCTATGAAGCGCTGTCCGGCTAGACCATTATAATTAACCTGCAAAGAGGTGCATATGAAATGAAATGTATCGGAAACGTTCAAATGGTGATAGTAAGTTAGCGAAAGCGATGAGAAAGTGTCAGAGCCCCCCCCCCCCACTGTCGCACATCAGCAGCTACACCAGAATACCCCCGCCCGTGGATACTAAGCTACGTGTCGTACCCGTACGAGTGCTGCGCGTCGCAGAATAGCTGCGCGCGCTGCTGTAGAGCGCAGATCAGAGTGTTGGGCATGTCCCAGGCCATTTTAATAGCATGAATCGAGTATTTTAGATCTAGTGAGATGCAATCACGATACTTTGACGATGATGTACCCGGACAGGGCGTTAACGTCGATGAGTTTATAAGTCCAGGAGGCCGTCGAAAAGAGATTAGAGTGAAGTGCTTGAGTGGTTTAGCTAAAGAAAAGGCCTTATTTACAAGACGCCGGAAACTTGATTTAGATCTTGCTACATCAATAAAGTTTGTTAGTTTCCAAGCTAAGTGCGAACCCGGTAAAGTTTTGTCCAAAGTGTGGAAGCTCTTCAAGAATGCCAAATCAGTCAAGATAGGAAAATTAAGACCCAACCAGAAGAGAGGAGACAAAAAACAATGGCGATATAATGGATGGGTAAACTTTTTTGGGAGTGGTGATTGCAATCGTGCGAAGCGTCTTATAGAAAAAAACAAGCGAAAATTTGGCAATATGAAGATAGAAAAAGTTGGGAATGTAAAGTGTATTGGCTTTGATCACAAGAAGAAGTTTATAGTTTCACAATTGATACGATTTAAAGCCAAAAAAGAAGTTCCAACACAGTTTTACAGCTGGGGTCACCATTGGTCCCCCAAAAACGATAGTCGCTTTGCTGAAGATGTTTTTGATGGCTTGTTATCTAATGGTGTGGTGCTTGTTGAGTGATCTTGTGTTCTTTATTGTTTTGTCTTGTAGTTTTAGTCGATAGATTGAGAATTTTTATAAATTGATGTCTATAATAGCATAACTTGAATTCAAGAATGTGCAATATGACAGCTTTTTTTCTGTTGTTCCACTTGTATTACTTACTTTAATATACATTTGGTTTGTTTTTGAGGATTCTGCAGGGGAAACCCTAGATTACCAACAGAATCGTTGAAAACATTCCATTTTTTCTTGAAATTTTCGATTTTTCCGAATAACCAATTTTAAATAAAGATATTTTTGATTAGGTCATAGAGTCGTCCGAATTGAACCAAACTTTGTATGGAGTATCCCCTGTGTAGCTAGAGTCTAAAACAAAAAGAATTTTTGGTATAGCTTGCCTAGGAAAAAAGTTAGCTTTTTATACGGAAATTTGCGATTATTTCATATAGATAATTTTGAAAATAGGTCTTTTTCATCGGGTCAAGGAGTTGTCCAAATCGATCCAAACTGGGTATGGAGTATCCCCTGTGTGTCTAGAATCTAAAACAAAAAGAATTTTTGGTATAGCTTGCCTAGGAAAAAAGTTAGCTTTTTATACCGAAATTTGCGATTATTTCATATAGAAAATTTTGAAAATAGGTCTTTTTCATCGGGTCAAGGAGTTGTCCAAATCAAACCAAACTGGGTATGCAGTATCCCATGGGTACCTGGAGTCTAAAACAAAAAGAATTTTTGGTATAGCTTGCCTAGGAAAAAAGTTAGTTTTTCATACGGAAATTTCGACTTATTCGCTTATTTTATTTTTAAAAATATAGAAATTTTATCGGATCAAGGAGTTGTTCAAAGTGAACCAAACTTGTTATCGAGTATCCCATGGGTAACTAGATTGTAAAACAAAAAGAATTTTCGGTATAGCTTGCCTAGGAAAAAAGTTAGTTTTTCATACGGAAATTTCGACTTATTCGCTTATTTTATTTTTAAAAATATAGAAATTTTATCGGATCAAGGAGTTGTTCAAAGTGAACCAAACTTGTTATCGAGTATCCCATGGGTAACTAGATTGTAAAACAAAAAGAATTTTTGGTATAGCTTCCCTAGGAAAAAAGTTATTTTCTCATACGGAATTTTGCTATTATTTCGAATAATTTTGCGATCATAATTTTAAAAATAGGTCTATTTCATCGGGTCAAGGAGTTGTCCAAATCTAACCAAAATCGGTATGGAGTATGCCATGTATACCTAGAGTGTAAAACAGAAAGAATTTTTGCTATAGCTTGCCTAGGAAAAAAGTTAGTTTTTCATACGGAAATTTGCTATTATTTCAAATAAATAATTTTAAAAATAGGTCATTTTCATCGGGTCAAGGAGTTGTTCAAATCGAACCAAACTGGGTATGGAGTATCCCATGGGTACCTAGAATGTAAAACAAAAAGAATTTTTGCTATAGCTTGCCTAGGAAAAAAGTTAGTTTTTCATACGGAAATTTGCTATTATTTCAAATAAATAATTTTAAAAATAGGTCATTTTCATCGGGTCAAGGAGTTGTTCAAATCGAACCAAACTGGGTATGGAGTATCCCATGGGTACCTAGAATGTAAAACAAAAAGAATTTTTGGTATAGCTTGCCTAGGAAAAAAGTTAGTTTTTCATACGGAAATTTGCTATTATTTCAAATAATTTCATTTATTGAATTTTGAAAATTGGTCTATTTCGTCGGATCAAGGAGTTGTTCAAATCGAACCAAACTTGGCATGGAGTGTACCATGGGTACCTAGACTGTAAAACAAAAAGAATTTTTGCTATAGCTTGCCTAGGAAAAAAGTTAGTTTTTCATACGGAAATTTGCTATTATTTCAAATAAATAATTTTAAAAATAGGTCATTTTCATCGGGTCAAGGAGTTGTTCAAATCGAACCAAACTGGGTATGGAGTATCCCATGGGTACCTAGAATGTAAAACAAAAAGAATTTTTGGTATAGCTTGCCTAGGAAAAAAGTTAGTTTTTCATACGGAAATTTGCTATTATTTCAAATAAATAATTTTAAAAATAGGTCATTTTCATCGGGTCAAGGAGTTGTTCAAATCGAACCAAACTGGGTATGGAGTATCCCATGGGTACCTAGAATGTAAAACAAAAAGAATTTTTGGTATAGCTTGCCTAGGAAAAAAGTTAGTTTTTCATACGGAAATTTCGACTTATTCGCTTATTTTATTTTTAAAAATATAGAAATTTTATCGGATCAAGGAGTTGTTCAAAGTGAACCAAACTTGTTATCGAGTATCCCATGGGTAACTAGATTGTAAAACAAAAAGAATTTTTGCTATAGCTTGCCTAGGAAAAAAGTTAGTTTTTCATACGGAAATTTGCTATTATTTCAAATAAATAATTTTAAAAATAGGTCATTTTCATCGGGTCAAGGAGTTGTTCAAATCGAACCAAACTGGGTATGGAGTATCCCATGGGTACCTAGAATGTAAAACAAAAAGAATTTTTGGTATTGCTTGCCTAGCAAAAAAGTTAGTTTTTCGTACGGAAATTTCCGATTAATTCGAATATTTAATTTTAAATAATTTTTTAAAATAGGTCTCTTTCATTGGGTCAAGGATTTGTCCAAATCAAACCAAACTTGGTATGGAGTATCCCCTGTGTAGCTAGAGTCTAAAAGAAAAGGAATTTATGCTATACCTCGCTTAGGAGAAAGTTAGGTTTTCATACGGAAATTTGCGAATAACGAATTTCAAGTATAGTTAATTTTGATCAGGCCATTGAAATTTTTGAGTTGTCGATTCGAACCAAATTTGGTATGAGGTATTCTCTTTGTATGTACGGAACAAGTGTTCTGCTAGTAAAAAGGTTTCAAACTTAATGTTTTCAGTTGTTGTAATGAAGCATCAAACAGAAATTTACGCTAATGAAAAAGGTGTTTTTTGCAAAAAGCGAAGATTGTCTACGGCCATTATTAGCGAATCTAATCATGGAAATGAGGATAAATTGCGGAACGAAATTGAACATCTCAAAAAGAAGGTTGAAGAGTTGAGCAAGAGAGTTGAAGAACTTGAGAAAGCCAGAATTGAACTTGTAGACCTGACCAATGATAGCTTTGACACTACGGTATCGGTACACTCAGAAGACTTAATTGAGGTTCCAAATGGCATCTGAAAGAATGGAGTTAGATTAGTTGTAGCTGATAGATTTAAACAGTTGTTCAGACATCAAAAGATCAAACTTGAGGCTTTTCTGTTAATGTTTAAAGTCTTAAATACTCTTACGTTGTTTAATGTTTGTTGCGGTTTTTAATCATTTTCCTAACCGGCTTTTCGTCCCCTTAGCCTAAAACGTTTCTCAATGACGTGAATATTTCCATTCACCCATAATTTTCCTTACATTCAAGACTTAATCTTTTTCAGGTTGTGAAAATGTCAGGCTTCAACTGGTTGATTATGAGTCTCGAGAAAGACGACGCTCAAATTATTGATAGCAATTCTAAAATGTGGGGAAGCTTGAGTTATATTGACAAGGTCAAGAGAACGGAAGGCACCCAAACAATGCTCCTAAAGGATGGAAGGTTGAGGTCGTACATGATTTTGAAGCAAGGAGCAGACGATTTCTCTGCAGATCTTGAGGAGCTGAAAAAACAAATCAAAGTTCCTGAAACAGATCACAGGCCACAATTAACAGAAGTTGACGAAACGGCCTCAACTACATCAAAGAAAAATTCCTCCGATGTGCAATCGTCTTCAAAAGTGGTCAAGGGAACCGTTGTCTCGGTATGTTTAAACCTCCGGAAAGTAGATAAAATTAAAAAAAAAATGAAAAATAAAACATTGTTTAACGTTTTTTTTGCTATTTTTTATTTTGGTTTAGTGCTGTGAAGAACACAAGGGAATTGCGAAGATGCTGCTATTGAACGAGAAAAGGATGCACGACATGGTCACCTTTCTGCAAGGCGCTACTAGTCAGTCAGCGGATGATTTGAGCAGCCTCAAACGAAAATTCAATTCATTTGTTCGTATTTCTAATTTGGTTTCGTTTTTTTATTTTTTGGCAACCAATATGAATTTTTTGTTCAAAGGTTACCCATGCACTGGCGGGCATTGATAGTGTTGAAAATACTGGAGATGGACAAGAAGTTCAAGAGGAAGAGGACAGGGAGGCCGATGATGTAGCGGAAGACAAAGATCTTGAAGAGGCCTTAATACTTCGACTTGTTGAGAAAAAGCCTCCCGTGCAATTTGGTCTAAATGGAAAAAATTTAGACCTCGTTTACAGCGGACACAAACCCACTGACTACGGTTTAGCGCTACGAAAGTGGATTTGGGGCATTGATGGTTTGTCTTATGAAATGATTTTGCCGTCAAAGAGCTTGACTGATGGACGTAAATGTGCCACGAAAGATTCAATGCTCAAATTCTTCCGTGAGTTTTTGCACTACTTTTCACAATCACTTGAAACTTGTTTAATTGTGCGTTTCAATGTTTTATCTGCGTTCAAGGTTGTTCTCTGGGTAAAAATTTGTTTGAACATGAATAATTTTAGGATCAATTGAGAGGAAATTTCCGAGTTCATCCTTCCCCAATGCCAAAGAACAAGCAAAAAAAGCAGCAAATAAGGCTGGGCTAAATGCGAAGCAACGAATAGAGGGCAAGGGAAAATACAGCGAGAAAGCAAAGGAGTTGAAGAAAGCCAAGTATGTGAAGAAAAATGCTGGAAATTAAATTGCTCTTAATCAGATCAGAGTTGCTTGTTTTAAACTACACATATACTGCAGTTTGTTACTTTATCAGGCACTTATCCCAATTTCTAGTCTCATATCGCAGAGTTCTTATATAAATGTTTTGAATTATAGCGTATATAATTATTATTAAAGTTTTCACCATTTTACTCGATATAAATTTGTTGTTTTTAGTTAACTTTGAACTGATAATTGTACTCTTTTTAACTCAATTGAGGAGAGAAACAGTAAACCACAACAAAACGAGTTATGTGTTTTATAACAATAGCTTTTTCCCTTAATGATCTGAAGAATTTTTTTTCATTTTGTAGTAATTTCTCGATTGTCTTTAAGATTTATGGAGAACTCCAAACAAGACAAACGCCCTAAAAGGCAATCCAAAGTACCCAGCTTCGAGACAGATCCTGAAACTCAAGTTGAAAGAAGTATTCGTTACGAGCACAGGAACACAGCTTTTATTTTTATCTATGAAAAAGCTTGTGTTTCGACGACACTTAACAACCGCGCTTGGCCTCGAGGATACAGTGATGAAGCGAAGCTAGCACTGAGACCGGGAGAATATGAGTTTATCACTCACAATAGTGCACCTCATAGAATGATGTATTTGGGAAGAGCATCAATTGAGAGGGCCAGAGAGCACAAGAAGCTGGCATCAGAGGTTTATGTTAAAGGACAACGACCGCCGTATATATGGGAAGGACCAGGGACTGAAAACGCCACCATTGTTACCAGTCAGCCAAGAGTCAGTGCAACCCAACCTGCCAACGTATTTGTACCAGAATCACCGGATATGCTCTTTTCCCCTGAACCGGTCAACGAAACTCCAAGCAGAAATACAGGCGAACAATTGACTGTTAACAGCAAAAACGTTGCTGAAACATCTTCCCAAATGAAAGCAACAACACAACCACTTCTGTTCCGAGAGAGTGCAACAACATCAACAGCAAATGCCAGTGCACAGGTACTCGTATTCGGTCTGAAAAAAGCATTTGCTTTCATCGCTTTTTGATTGGAGTTTTTTTATTTAGGGTGCCTCTTCTATGTGTAGCGAGTTCAAAGAGTTTTTGAAAGGCCACGAGGAAAGAATGTGTCGAGCTACTCAAGTTGGAGTTGCTATCAAAGCGAAACACGACAAAAAGCGAAGGAGGCTATTAGGAGAACTGAACGATACGGTATGCTCTTGTGTAATTTTCTCATACGTCGTAATTCATAATCATTTTCGGGTTTTATGAAATGATCTATAACACTTTGGTTTTGACTTTAGCTAGATGAAGTCAATGAAATATCGTTGCTCCAACGGTTTGGGTTTCAAAGTGTGGATGAGGATAAGAGTCTTTTACAAGCCTATCCCATTCATCAAGTTCAGTTTGAGGGCGAAGATTTGATGAAAACCCATCAAGCCAGCTCTTATCCATCTCAACTTGGGCGTACTTTGCGAAGAACACTTTTTGGTATCGATGGTTTGGTTGACGAGATGATGAACAGTGAAGGCTCGTTAAACCGGTCTGAGGCATCCAGGGAAAAAACTCTGTTGTTCGACGGTAATTGTTTTCATGAACTACTAAAAATTAATCTGATAGTTAAGTCCAATATAAACAGAATGTTCAACTCAAAAAACGAAACGCTGAACTGAGAGATGTGGGGTTTAGTTTATTTTAATGTTTATATCCGTCATTGTTTAGATGTTGTGAAGCAGAAGTACCCACTTACACCCCGCCTGGCATTGAAGAAGGCAAAAGACTCCGCAAATCAGGCCGGGAGAGAAAGGCGAAGTTACCTGAAAAATCCAGAAAACTTAGAGCATAGTGTCGAAGCAGTAACTTCTACCCCGCCTACTACTACTTCTAATTAGCTTGAGTAACTGTGTCTGTGCCCCTATTGTGCTCCTGTTTAACGTAACTGATAAAACAGTCTAATTGTAGTGATTAATAGTGATTTTGTTATTTGAGGCTTATGTTTCAATACTTAGGACAGTATTATCTGATTAGAATGTGATTTTTGCTGCTGCTGTTTTGCACTGATAAATTTGTTGTGTTTTGATTGAGTTAATCTGTGGTTTGTCTACTCAGCATTTCTTGCAGTAATGAGTTTTAGTGTTTTAGTGCTCGTGTTAACGTAACTGATAAAACAGTCTAATTGTAGTGATTAATAGTGAATTTGTTATTTTTGAGGCTTATGTTTCAATACTTAGGGCATTCTTGTCTGATTAGAATGTGATCTTTGCTGCTGCTGTTTTGTACTGATAAATTGATTGTGTTTTGATTGAGTTAATCTGTGGTTTTTTTACTCAGAATTTCTTGCAGTAATCAATTTAGTCTGAAAATTAGTGTCTCGATTTTTGTTACTGATTATTTTTCTTGCTGTTTCGAAAATGGAAAGTTACGCGTTTTCATAGTTCTTTTTAATTCTTGTTTGCCATCATAGTTCTTACGATTTGAATGGTTGGAAACGAAAGTTCGGTTTTTGATCAGTTAATTAATTTAAGATAAAATGGATCTGTGCGAGAAGCTCGCTCAAATTGAAGGCTTCGTGGCAGAAAATTATGTTGAAAGATCTGATCACGAAGTACACCTGCTCACAGAACTGATTTCTAAAAACAGCTACATGGATTTGATGAACTCAGACAACCACTTCAAAAGATTGCATCAAGATTTGGAGGAAGTTTATAAATGTTCGTTTAATGCGGGATTTAGGATTGAACCTGACAGTTTTGGCGGTTATTGTTTGATCAATCGCAGCGGGAAAACAATTAAATGTGGCGAAATCAACGTTGCCGTTGGCTTGTTGGCAAAGAAGCCGAAAGATCGTGAGATAGATGACTGGTCTTTAATGGAAGGCGACAAGTTGTTGGTAGGCGTCGCAAGATGGGCAAATCATTCGTGTGTCCCAAACTGCGACTACTACATGTGCGGAGGATATAAGGGGAGAGAATGCGTACGACTAAGAGCTTTAAAAGAAATCAAGGATGGTGAAGAGCTGACAACTTTTTATAATGTAGATTTTTTCGGAGAGAAGAATAAGTTCTGTCTATGTGAACATAGATCAAAACATGGCTCAGAAGAATTGCAAGAGGAGAGTGATGAACCTATTAAACCACCCAAACGAAAAAGAAATGTAAAACCACGGATAAAAATAACAGCTAGTGACGTACGTGGTTCCTTACTCACTGACCTCATTAAGTTCTACAACGAGGATTCGAACGTCAGTTTAGCTTCGGAAGTTAGCTCTATTCCCTTTACAAATAGCGATTTTCCAGATAATTCAATCAGTGATGCAGAACAAATTGAAAAGGATGGTAATTGCTCTGATTTTTCCGATGGTTTTAGTAGTACCGAGATCAGTTATCCTTGCGACCAAATTGAAACTCTTGTTGGAGTTGATTTGTTTGCAAATTTTTCAGCCACCGAGAGCGATTCAGAAAATGAAGAAAAGGATGATAATGATCAAACTGTGCTATTAACTGAAGTATCGGGTGCCTCAACAGAAAATCTTAAAGCTTCTCTTCTAGCTATTGTGTCGGTTCATAATGGCTCTGATTCGCTATTGAACGATCTTTTAAAGCGTGATCAGTTGCTGTTCGGTGGTCAAACTATTTCGCCGTGGGCCGTCAAGAAACAGTTTGAAGACTTTTGTTCACTTTACCAATCCAGTAAACAATCCCTTAAAGACGGCGAGCTAATTCTGTTAAACTTTCGTCCTCTGTTGATAGACATTGTTAAAAACACACTCCCTGAGATGCTAAAGTACGCCGAAGAGAAAGATTCTTCACGCGATATTTTGATGCCAACTTTTTGCATAACTGAACAACGGCGGATAAATGTCAGATTAATTGTCAATACTGATGGTGCTAATGTATGCAAGACACCCATAACTTCAGCTTGGCCTCTTTTCTTGGCAGTTGCAGATCTATCTCCTAAGCTTCGCCAACTCTTCAAAAATCTTGTTCTGGGAGCATTGTTTGTTGGTTCGGGCTACCCTGATTTTGATATCGTCTTTGAACATATAAAACGAGAATTGTCAGTTACAGAGAAAATCATTTTCAATGGAGTCGATTTGCTTGTTACATTTGAACCTATTTTGCTAGTTGCTGACCTGATAGCAAAATCGAAAGTTCTGAAAATGAAGCAGTGCAATGGTTTCTATGGATGTACGCTTTGCAATCAGAGAGGAATTCATGTAGCGGGTTCCCATCGATATCCTCACGACGAAAGCTTCCAGATGCGTTCGTTTGACGCCCATATGAAAAATATCCAAGAGCTGGAAAGAGGAAGTGTGGATGAATTAAGAGTTGAACTCGGTCGAAAGGCGGATTGTGAAATTAAAACTCTCGGTGTTAAAGGGAGAAGCAAAGCTTTCGATCTGATTTCAAATCAACCACTCTCATCTCCAATTGACCCGATGCATCAGTTGTTCCTTGGTGTTGCAAAAGATATTCTATTGCATCATTATGAGAGGATGAGGCCTGAGCATAAAACTGAAATCAATATTTTTATTGAGTCCCTTGATTTACCAAAAGAGTTCAAAAACTCACTCCGGAAACTTGATTCGTTGTCAAATTTCAAAGCAAAGGAAGTGAAAATCATGCTACTGTACTTGTCGCCCATAATTTTTCCTCCATTTTTGTATGGCGAAGAAAGAAAAAGTGACGAGTCTGACCTAAAGAAGCTAGTTTTTTCGATTCGAGAACTTTTTGAGTCATCCGACAACGCAGATTTATGTGATCAGCTTCTAAATGAGTTCTGTCTGAGCATGGCGGACAAAACTAATAAAATGGAGTCAATCAATTTCCATCTTTTGAGACATCTTGGTTGGCAAGCAAAAAATATTGGACCACTGTTTACGACATCTGCTGCTATGTTTGAGTCTGCTAACAGATTGCTAATTGCACCACTCACTGGAACCGTCAATCAGTGTCAACTAATGGTTTGGCGATTTGTAAGGGCAAAAATGATAGCAAAGATGAGCATTAAAGACGACTGTCTTACAGAAATGCTGACAAGCTTTCACGAGAAAAGGAAATTAGATGAAAGTTATGGTTTCGTGGAAAGTGCAGAAACAAGAAAATTTCGCCAAGAGCGTCCGAATTTAAAATTGTTCTGTCGGAATCTTGATTTTTGCTTCCTATCATCGGCTGCATATGGACGGGGATGTACTGCTGATAAATATGTTGCTGCCTTAATTGATGGTGAAATGATTGCCGGAGAAATACTGTTCTTTTTTCGTGGAATTGCTAACAATTGTGTGCTCCGAAAATTCAAAATTGTAAGGAAGTTGACATTGATAAAATCTCAGGCCCTAAATGTTGTCACATTCGGATTTATTGTCCAGGATACAGAAGAGAAAATTCAAATTTCTTTAAGTGCCATCAAACATAAACTCTTCTATTTTCAGTTCAAAGAGGTGTCATATCTGATTGCCATGCTGTGTCATTATGAGCATAATTAGTCAATTTTTAATTTTGGTTCGATTTATCAAATGCAAATTGTAATTAAAGTCTATCAGAATCAAATTTGTAGTTCAGCGTACCTGCTAAAAATAGTTGAAACTATGTTTTATGCAATTTTTGCGTTCTTCTTAGAAATTTTTTTATAGGAAAACTTAATTATAAGAAGTTTTATCAGGTGAAATAGTTGTTGAATTTAAAGCAATCTCGGTATGGAGTATATTCATTTGGAGTGCATTCCAGGTGGAGTGTTCAGTTGGGAACGTAAAACGAAAGGAATTGGTTTTCATACCTAAATTTCCGATTTAATCGAAAAACGAATTTTAAACATAGCTGTTTTTGATGCAGTCATAGATTTGTCCAAAGTGAACCAAACTCGGTATGGAGTGTTCCAAGAGTACCTAGAGTCTAAAACACTAGGAATTTTTGATATAGCTGGTCTAGAAAAAAGTTACGTTTTCGTACGGAAATTTGCGATTATTTCAAATAAGTAATTTTAAAATTAGGTCTTTTTCGTATGGTCAAAAACTTCTTGAAACTGAACCAAACTCGGTAAGGAGTATCCCATGTGTAGCTAGAGTGTAAAACAAAAAGAATTTTTGCTAACGCTTGCCTAGGAAAAAATTTAATTTTACGTACGGAAATCTCCGATTAATTCGAATAATTAATTTTAAATAATTTTTGAAAATAGGTCTCTTTCATTGGGTCAAGGAGTTGTCCAAATCGAACCAAAATCGGTATGGAGTATCCCCATGGTAGGTAGAATCTGAGACAAAAAGATTTATTGGTATAGCTTGCCTCTGAAAAAAGTTAGTTTTTCATACGGAAATTTGCGTATTTCTCGAATAACGAATTTTAAAAATAGGTCTTTTTCATCGGGTCAAGGAGTTGTTCAAATCGAACCAAACTGGGTATAGAGTATACCATGGGTACCTAGAGTGCAAAACAAAATGAATTTTTGGTATAGATTCCCTAGGAAAAAAGTTAATTTTACGTACGGAAATTTCCGATCAATTCGAATAATTTTTTTTAAATAATTTTTAAAAATAGGTCTCTTTCATTGGGTCAAGAAGTTGTCCAAATCGAACCGAAATTGGTGTGGAGTATCCCCATGGTAGGTAGACTCTGAGACAAAAAGATTTATTGGTATAGCTTGCCTCTGAAAAAAGTTAGTTTTTCATACGGAAATTTGCGTATTTCTCGAATAACGAATTTTAAAAATAGGTCTTTTTCATCGGGTCAAGGAGTTGTTCAAATCGAACCAAACTGGGTATAGAGTATACCATGGGTACCTAGAGTGCAAAACAAAATGAATTTTTGGTATAGCTTCCCTAGGAAAGAAGTTATTTTTTCATACGGAATTTGGCTATTATTTCGAATAATTTCATTTATTGAATTTTGAAAATTGGTCTATTTCGTCGGATCAAGGAGTTGTTCAAGTCCAACCAAACTTGGCATGGAGTATACCATGGGTACCTAGACTGTAAAACAAAAAGAATTTTTGGTATAGCTTGCCTAGGAAAAAAGTTAGCTTTTCATACGGAAATTTGCGATTATTTCATATAGATAATTTTGAAAATAGGTCTTTTTCTTATGGTCAAAAACTTCTTGAAATGGAACCAAACTCGGTATAGAGTATCCCATGTGTATCTAGAGTCTAAAACAAAAAGAATTTTTGGTATTGCTTCCCTAGGAAAGAAGTTATTTTTTCATACGGAATTTTGCTATTATTTCGAATAATTTTGCGATCATAATTTTAAAAATAGGTCTATTTCAGCGGGTCAAGGAGATGTCCAAATCTAACCAAAATCGGTATGGAGTATCCCATGTATACCTAGAGTCTAAAACAAAAAGAATTTTTGGTATTGCTTGCCTACGAAAAAAGTTAGCTTTTCATACGGAAATTTGGGATTATTTCCAATATTTAATTTTCAAATATAGTATTTTTCATCGGGTCAAGGAGTTGTTCAAATCGATCCAAACTTGGCATGGAGTATCCCATGGGTACCTAGAGTGTAAAACAGAAAGAATTTTTTGTATAGCTTGGCTAGGAAAAAAGTTAGCTTTTCATACGGAAATTTGCGGTTATTTCAAATAGATAATTTTAAAAATAGGTCTTTTTCGTATGGTCAAAAACTTCTTGAAATGGAACCAAACTCGGTATAGAGTATCCCATGTGTATCTAGAGTCTAAAACAAAAAGAATTTTTGGTATAGCTTGCCTAGGAAAAAAGTTAGTTTTTCATACGGAAATTTGCGTTTAATTCGATTAATTAATTCTAAATAATTTTTAAAAATAGGTCTTTTTCATCGGGTCAAGGAGTGGTTCAAATCGAACCAAGCCTGGTATGGAGTATCCCATGGGTGCCTAGAGTGTAAAACAGAAAGAATTTTTGGTATAGCTTGCCTAGGAAAAAAGTTAGCTTTTCATACGGAAATTTGCGGTTATTTCAAATAGATAATTTTAAAAATAGGTCTTTTTCGTATGGTCAAAAACTTCTTGAAATGGAACCAAACTCGGTATAGAGTATCCCATGTGTATCTAGAGTCTAAAACAAAAAGAATTTTTGGTATAGCTTGCCTAGAAAAAAAGTTAGTTTTTCATACGGAAATTTGCGTTTAATTCGAATAATTAATTCTAAATAATTTTTAAAAATAGGTCTTTTTCATCGGGTCAAGGAATTGTTCAAATCGAACCAAACTTGGCATAGAGTATCCCATGGGTACCTAGAGTGTAAAACAGAAAGAATTTTTGCTATAGCTTGCCTAGGAAAAAAGTTAGTTTTTCATACGGAAATTTGCTATTATTTCAAATAAATAATTTTAAAAATAGGTCATTTTCATCGGGTCAAGGAGTTGTTCAAATCGAACCAAACTGGGTATGGAGTATCCCATGGGTACCTAGAATGTAAAACAAAAAGAATTTTTGCTATAGCTTGCCTAGGAGAAAAGTTAGTTTTTCATACGGAAATTTGCTATTATTTCAAATAAATAATTTTAAAAATAGGTCATTTTCATCGGGTCAAGGAGTTGTTCAAATCGAACCAAACTTGGCATGGAGTATCCCATGGGTACCTAGAGTGTAAAACAGAAAGAATTTTTGCTATAGTTTGCCTAGGAAAAAAGTTAGTTTTTCATACGGAAATTTGCTATTATTTCAAATAAATAATTTTAAAAATAGGTCATTTTCATCGGATCAAGGAGTTGTTCAAATCGAACCAAACTTGGCATGGAGTATCCCATGGGTACCTAGAGTGTAAAACAGAAAGAATTTTTGCTATAGCTTGCCTAGGAAAAAAGTTAGTTTTTCGTACGGAAATTTGCGATTATTTCATATAGATAATTTTAAAAATAGGTCTTTTTCATCGGGTCAAGGAGTTGTTCAAACCAATTCAAACTCATAGTCAGAGTTCCCCTGTGTATACGGAGTCTAATGGGACAATATCTTTTGGTATATCTTGTCTAGAAAAAAAGTTAGTGTTTCATACGGAAATTTGCGAATTTCTCGAATAACGAATTTTAAAAATAGGTCTTTTTCATCGGGTCAAGGAGTTGTTCAAACCAATTCAAACTCATAGTCAGAGTTCCCCTGTGTATACGGAGTCTAATGAGCCAGTAACTTTTGGTATATGTTGTCTAGAAAAAGAGTTAGGATTGCATTCGGAAATTTGCGATTATTGCGAATAAGTATTTTTAAAAATAGGTCTCTTTCGTATGGTCAAAAACTTCTTGAAATGGAACCAAACCTGGTATAGAGTACCCCCTGTGTAGCTAGAGTCTAAAACATAAAGAGTTTTTGGTATAGCTTGCCTAGGAAAAAAGTTAGCTTTCTATACGGAAATTTGCGATTATTTCATATAGATAATTTTAAAAATAGGTCTTTTTCATCGGGTCAAGGAGTTGTCCAAATCAAACCAAACTGGGTATGCAGTATCCCCTGTGTAGCTAGAGTCTAAAACAAAAAGAATTTTTGGTATTGGTTGCCTAGCAAAAAAGTTAGTTTTTCGTACGGAAATTTGCTATTATTTCAAATAAGTAATTTTAAACAATTTTCAAAATTAGGTATCTTTCATTAGGTCAAGGAGTTGTTCAAATCGAACCAAACTTGGTATGGAGTATCCCCTGTGTAGCTAGAGTCTAAAACAAAAAGAATTTTTGGTATTGGTTGCCTAGCAAAAAAGTAAGTTTTTCATACGGAAATTTGCGATTATTTCAAATAGATAATTTTAAAAATAGGTCTTTTTCTTATGGTCAAAAACTTCTTGAAATGGAACCAAACCTGGTATAGAGTATCCCCTGTGTAGCTAGAGTCTCAAACAAAAAGAATTTTTGGTATTGCTTGCCTCTGAGAAAAGTTAGTTTTTCGTATGGAAATTTGCGATTATTTCAAATAGTTAATTTTAAAAATAGGTCTATTTCTTCGGGTCAAGGAGTTGTCCAAATCTAACCAAAATCGGTATGGAGTATCCCCATGCTAGGTAGAGTCTAAAACAAAAAGAGTTTTTGGTATAGCTTGCCTAAGAAAAAAGTTAGTTTTTCATACGGAAATTTCGACTTATTCGCTTATTTTATTTTTAAAAATATAGAAATTTTATCGGATCAAGGAGTTGTTCAAAGTGAACCAAATTTGTTATCGAGTATCCCATGGGTAACTAGATTGTAAAACAAAAAGAATTTTTGGTATAGCTTGCCTAGGAAAAAAGTTAGTTTTTCATACGGAAATTTCGACTTATTCGCTTATTTTATTTTTAAAAATATAGAAATTTTATCGGATCAAGGAGTTGTTCAAAGTGAACCAAACTTGTTATCGAGTATCCCATGGGTAACTAGATTGTAAAACAAAAAGAATTTTCGGTATAGCTTGCCTAGGAAAAAAGTTAGTTTTTCATACGGAAATTTCGACTTATTCGCTTATTTTATTTTTAAAAATATAGAAATTTTATCGGATCAAGGAGTTGTTCAAAGTGAACCAAATTTGTTATCGAGTATCCCATGGGTAACTAGATTGTACAACAAAAAGAATTTTCGGCATAGCTTGCCTAGCAAAAAAGTTAGTTTTTCACACGGAAATTTGCGAATTTCGCAAATAACGAATTTTAAAAATAGGTCTTTTTCATCGGGTCAAGGAGTTGTTCAAATCGAACCAAACTGGGTATGGAGTATCCCATGGGTACCTAGATTGTAAAACAAAAAGAATTTTCGGTATAGCTTGCCTAGGAAAAAAGTTAGTTTTTCATACGGAAATTTCTACTTATTCGCTTATTTTATTTTTAAAAATATAGAAATTTTATCGGATCAAGGAGTTGTTCAAAGTGAACCAAATTTGTTATCGAGTATCCCATGGGTAACTAGATTGTACAACAAAAAGAATTTTCGGCATAGCTTGCCTAGCAAAAAAGTTAGTTTTTCACACGGAAATTTGCGAATTTCGCAAATAACGAATTTTAAAAATAGGTCTTTTTCATCGGGTCAAGGAGTTGTTCAAATCGAACCAAACTGGGTATGGAGTATCCCATGGGTACCTAGAATGTAAAACAAAAAGAATTTTTGGTATAGCTTGCCTAGGAAAAAAGTTAGTTTTTCATACGGAAATTTGCTATTATTTCAAATAATTTCATTTATTGAATTTTGAAAATTGGTCTATTTCGTCGGATCAAGGAGTTGTTCAAATCCAACCAAACTTGGCATGGAGTATACCATGGGTACCTAGACTGTAAAACAAAAAGAATTTTTGGTATAGCTTGCCTAGGAAAAAAGTTAGTTTTTCATACGGAAATTTCGACTTATTCGCTTATTTTATTTTTAAAAATATAGAAATTTTATCGGATCAAGGAGTTGTTCAAAGTGAACCAAACTTGTTATCGAGTATCCCATGGGTAACTAGATTGTAAAACAAAAAGAATTTTTGGTAAAGCTTGCCCAGGAAAAAAGTTAGTTTTTCGTACGGAAATTTGCTATTATTTCAAATAAGTAATTTTAAACAATTTTCAAAATTAGGTCTATTTCATTAGGTCAAGGAGTTGTTCAAATCGAACCAAAGTTGGTATGGAGTATCCCCTTTGTAGGTAGAGTCTAAAACAGAAAGAATTTTTGCGATAGCTTGCGTAGGAAAAAAGTTAGTTTTGCGTACGGTTTTTTTTGAAAAAAAATCAAAAATATAGAGTTAAAAACGGGTGGGACGCCTTTCGGGCGTCAAGATTTTTCGGTGCTCTCTCTCCCCCTCTCCCCTCGTTCTCTCGCCTCTGTTTTCGTCTCTCGCGTTCTCTCGCTTGTCTGGCGTTTTCTCGCTCGTCTCGCGTTTTCTCGATCGTCTCGCGTTTTCTCGCGTTTTCTCGCTCGTCTCTCGCGTTGTCTCGCTCGTCTCTCGCTTCGGTCTTTTGGTTTGAGTCTATGATGTGTGTTTATGATGTATGATATATGTTTCAGCTTTCTTGAATGAGTGTCAAAAAAAAGTCTTATTAAAAAAAAGTCTTATTAGAGGTTCATTTTATTCTTAATATTGATAGATAGACATCCCTAGAATTTTGCTCACGCCAGCAAAAAAGGATGTCTACTATTAGTATAAAGATGTTCATGTACCTCACGTAAAAAAAGACTTTATATGTGGATTTGTGGACTCGTGGAACCCTGGCGTCTTCATCTTCAATGGGCATCTACAAGCATAAAAGGTTAGTTTTTTTAGTCTGGACATATGCAACTTTGAACGCACGATAGTCTGGACATAGGCCTTTTTGAACGCACGATAGTCTGATCATGAACGCACGAAAATGTTTTCGTGCGTTCATGATCAGACTATCGTGCGTTCAAAAAGGCCTATGTCCAGACTATCGTGCGTTCAAAGTTGCATATGTCCAGACTATCGTGCGTTCAAAGTTACCTATGATCAGACTATCGTGCGTTCCAAGTTGCATATGTCCAGACTATCGTGCGTTCAAAATTGCATATGTCCAGACTATCGTGCGTTCAAAATTGCATATGTCCAGACTATCGTGCGTTCAAAATTGCATATGTCCAGACTATCGTGCGTTCAAAATTGCATATGTCCAGACTATCGTGCGTTCATTTTTTTTTCCAGACCGTGTAATTTTGAACGCACGACGCCACCTTGTGCGTTCATTTCGGTCTGGACATATCGACTTTCGGTCTGGCACCTCAACCTGGGAATAGCTGGAACTCTGATGTTCCTATGAACAAAAGTTGATCTCTGGAATACACTATGACCTCAGGCGGTTCTAAAATCTTCAGTTTTGTTTTAAATTGAAATTGATTCTGACAAATGTGTTTGAATAACAGTTATATCATCGATATGTTTGTTTAATGGCAAATGTAACTTTTTTTAACCAGTTGCAACTTGTTACAATTTTTGTCAAGTTTTGATTCAAAAAATCGAACTTACATTTTCAATATAAAATAAATTGATCGGCCAATTTAAATAGACTGAACAAAAATAACCCTTGCGTTTAAAGATGAGACACTC
>NC_134478.1:2038652-2124797 GCF_964194025.1 Convolutriloba macropyga | reverse complement strand
AGAGAAATTTTTGTTTTTTCATACTTTTTCTTTTGGAGAACATCGGTGGAGCAAATAAGTGAATGAGTCTTTTTCTGTATCTTAACCTGGTTGTTATATTTGCTCTTTAGTGGAAATTCCCTGGGTTCTTTTTAATATCACCCTACCATCGCATGGCGTGAGCTTTTAATTTATTCCAATGCCCAATCGACAGCAAATCATCAATTCGCCTCTTAATGGAAAATAAAATTATCTGTTACAAAATATAGGAGATCACCGTGCGCTTCTGGATTTAAAACAAAGAAAACCAATAATCATTAAAAACTTGAACTAATTAGATTCATTAGAGAAAGAGAGTCATTTAACCACACTAGAAAACAGTTCGAACTATTCGTCACATCAGAAGAATTGAAAGTTTCAATTTTCAAACATAAACTGTTGTAAATTTAAATTTTTGCAAAAACAAAAAGGTCAAGGATAGTAGAGACAAGCAGAATGGCAACAGTAGTTTATTTGATTTTTCATAATTTCATATTGTACCTCCAGAACGCTTGTTCCCCAATTTTTTCTATAAATTTCTCAAAACCATTAGTTAAGTGCACGAAATTGTTTTCTTTGAAATTGGTTTTTGAGGATACATTATTAGCGCACACAAGATTTTGGCATCTCAATGGTAGAGAAGACCAAGCCAACTTTTCAAAAATTTTCAAATTTACCAGCCAAGTAACTGCTAAAGTCTGTCAAAGCTTACCATAATAATTACCAAAACGAAAATTATTTCCTCTTTTCACTATTTTTTTTACAAAAAATCTTAAAACTTGAATTTTTTCTACTGCTTTTTTTCCCACTGTATGAACGATTTTTTCCGTTTCTTTGTATGTGTGGTCTGAGAACATTTCACGTGCTCATTGTTCAGAACTTAGTGAAAAAGCGTTTCAAAAATTTGACAAAAGAAAAAATAAATTTTGATATTTCATGTTTTCAAGCCACGTATGTTTCTCTCAAGTGTTTTCCTTTACCAAATAAAAAGCATTGTTTTTGTTCTTT
The DNA here is from genome assembly GCF_964194025.1 of Convolutriloba macropyga. Lineage (NCBI taxonomy): Eukaryota > Metazoa > Xenacoelomorpha > Acoela > Convolutidae > Convolutriloba > Convolutriloba macropyga. The sequence continues at coordinate 2,123,771 of NC_134478.1, read as the reverse complement.
AAAAACAACTATTAAATCGATCATTTTCCACGCATCCAAATTTATGAACTACAAACGTTCAACTCTCCAACAAAATCTTAGTTCAATTTCGTAAATTTTGTACCAGAAACTCAAAATTTTTTGGACTTTATTTGGACCCAATTATTTGGACTTTATTTTAGCGTTTTCGCCAATTAATTTTTCTTTTATTATCCGGTCTAGCTAATAAGTTTTCGTCGTGCTCATTAGTTGAAAACTGTGGTGCATCAGAAGTTTTTCACAGAAAACCACTAATTAACTCATTTAACGGGTTACAGAGATGCTCGTTTCCAGTGGTTTCGCATTTTTATAACGCCAAATTACAAAAGTTTACCGATGACAAATCTTTCAGCTGCTCATTCGGTTTTTGTGCGGCCTTCCTTTGACTTCATATATTACTCTTAGGTACTTTTTCAGTGGCACAAGTACTAACCCAAAAAGGAACTAACTGAATATGTTTGATTCCATTGTAAACAGTTTCTCTTTTCGTCCGGAATCTGCTTATATAGCGTTGGCTTAATTGCCGAAGTGTTGAAGTTTTTTTGACTGAAAATGTACATTCCGAACAATATTGAGTTTGCATTATTTGTTCCATTCCCGGTCGATTTAGCATTGACTGAATTTCAGTTTGCAAACCCCCGGGTTGGCCCATATTCGATACCATACTTAAGATCATTTATGGTTCCATCCACGGTTAGCCAAATATTCGAATTAGATCTCACATAGTATCCAAGATTTCATAAAGGCTCTGCTGAACGATATCTAAGATAGCCTTTAATGATAAATCTATCCTTATGTATATACAATCACTATTATTGGTAACGCTATGGTATCCAAGATGGCAAAAGTGGAATATGTATGGTATCTAAGAAAACCATTCATGGTAGATTCATGGCATCAAAGAAAGCCATTAATGATGGGTTTACGTTTTCTAAGAAAAATATTGTCAAAAAAATGAAAGAAGATGCTTCTCATTGTTTGCAACGATTTAATGTGCTTCAAATGTATTGCTCCTTTTATGTCACCGGTTTTGATTGTGTATCTGCATTAACGAGCTGGTAAAAAAAATGAAGTGACTTGACTGACCGCCAACAATTGCATTCCTCCGATCAGAATGCTAAAAAATTTATTTGATGGTGAAGTAAATATGCCGCACAATTAATAACAACAGTAATAATAATAATGATGATAATAATAATAATAATAATAATAATAATAATAATAATAATAATAACAATAATAATAATCATAATAATAATAATAATAATAATAATAATAATAATAATAATAGTAATAATAACAATAATAATAATAAAAATAATAATAATAATAATGATAATAATAATAATAATAATAAAAATAATAATAATAATAATAATAATAATAATAATAATAATAATAATAATAATAATAATAATAATAATAATAATAATAGTGAATTTCACCAAACTTGGTTTCACCAAGCTTAGTAATTCTCTAACGGGGCTTGAAATTGATTTCCCTCAAACGCTGTCCGTCCATCCATATGGGTATGGTTTTTAATTAAATTTCTTCTTAGCTAAATCAAATAGATATTCTTTGACTTTTTGATACTCTCTTGAATTGGGGATTAAACATCTCTTTTGAATTAAACTGGATTTTTTTGGCCAGTAGTTTAACCAGTTTAACCCAACATTTTCTAATTTTGTCAGAATTGAAGTTGTATCTTCTGACCATTTTCAAAACTCCTCCATTCTTCTCATTAAACTTCTGTTTTCAAATCATTTTAGAAAAGCGTGAAAAATGTCACCCGTAGTACTTTGAACTTAAGTATTGAATTCAATTTAATAGCTATGAAGTTTCGGTTCACCAAAACAGGAACCTCAGGACCAAAGAGCTCAACCTCAATTTTCTCCTAGCTTAGCCAATCTAAATGTCACATGTTTGTTTGAAAAAAGTCTTTTTTTTCAAATTCGTAGTAGGAAAGGATTTTTTAAATAAGATAATAATAAGGAAGCCTGATATTTGCGCATAATGATTGGGAACGTCATATCACGAATTTGTGAAATTCACCCGCGTGGATGAATTTTCCAAAATCAACCCTAGTCATAAATTATGTAAAATGTCGTGCAACAATCAAGTCAGAAGTGAAACTTGAAAAAACATTGACTTTTGTCCTTATCGCAACCAAAACGAGTTGGTTGTTCCCGCAACTTAAAACTGATATAAAAAACTTAACAAACTGTCTAGAACAATGTAATTGAATCCTTATCTACATTTTCTTACATTTTATGGTTTACCCCTCGTTCAAAGAACAAAACCTTCTTTCCCCAAAACAATTTTGAGGACAAAAGTCTCCCTTGTTACCGGCAAATAGTTTCTTTGTTCCACAACTTGTGCGACGCACTGAAGAGAGCATCAGCGGTCAGTGCAACCGTCAAGTGCCGAGCACAGTAAACGGAACCCGAAAGCTGGCAGCCGGTCAAGACAAAGAAAAGACACGGAGAAGACACAGAAAAGACACAGAAAAGACACAAAAAAAGACAAGCAATTTTTTCAGCGACGAAGCCAAGTTTGGGTTACACACGTCACCCCGACAAGAGGATCTAGTTTTTTTTACCGGTTTCAGACGTCACCAGCAGAAGTCCGCCCGAGGTCTCAGACTATACCTCTGATGTCCTGTTCCCCGGTTAGAGCCATCCAAAATCTCTACTTTTTTTTCGACAAAAAGCCTCCAAAAAATTGATATTTGTCCCCCAAAAAACATTATTTGTTACTATAACCCCTCGATTCAAAAACCTTGACTAGTTTCATTATTTTCAAAGCGAGTTAAGGCAATTTTCTCATTTTTAAAGAAAAATCTGCGAAAAAAAAACACAAAAATCAGAGAAATGTTCCTTAAATCAGAAAATTCAAAAAACACAATTTAGTTTTCTGATTACATATCCGCTTGAATTGCGGAAAAAACTATTAAAACACTCTTCTGAATTGGTTTTCAATCAAACAAAAAGCCACTTCGATCGATACATCGCACCAGCATCATATCAATAAGAAATGTCAGAAAAAATTTTTTGAATTCAGAAAATTCAAAAAACACAATTTAGTTTTCTGACTACATATCCGTTTGAATTAGGGAAAAAACTATTAAACCACTCTTCTGAATTGAATTTCGATCAAACAAAAAGCCACATTGATCGATATATCACATCAGCATCACATCAATAAAAAATATTAGAAAAAATTTTTTGATTTCAGAAAATTCAAAAAACACAATTTAGTTTTCTCAATCCATATCCGTTTCAATTGCGGAATAAACCAATAAAACACCCTCTTGAAATAATTTGCAGTCAAACAGAAAGCCATTTCCATAGATTTATCCAATCAGTATCATATAAATGAGAAATGTCAGAAAAAATTTTTTGAATTCAGAAAATTCAAAAACACAAGTTAGTTTTCTGACGACATATTTATTTGAATTCCCAAGTAAACCACTAAACAAACCCGTAAAACAAGTCATTGTCAGTCAGTTTGATAGTTTCAACTAAATAGGGAAGTAAATAGAAAGTCCTTAGGCGCCACACCAAATATCAAAACTTTCATTTGACGAAAATAAATACCATTTTAATTTTTTTTGGAAAAAACGTCCAAACTTGATTTTTTGCAGAAGTCCTCGGTCTCAGACGTTGCCGTCTGTGAAGTCCCTTTATCCTTATTGGTATCAGACGTTACCATTGGCAGAAGAGGAGTTTTCGAAGAAAATTGGTTCCAGTAGTCACCAGAAAATTTGATATTTTTTTCCTACTCTCAGTTTTTTTGAAAGGCAGATCTCAGACGATATCTGTCGGAGAGAGCTTTGAAAGTTTAGTAGAGTCAATGCATATTAAAGATAACGAAGAAAGAGTGAAAAACAACAGATAAAGTCACACAGTTTTAAAGAAAACGAAAAAGTTTTTGCAAAACCCGAAAAAAGTCAATACACCAAAGAGTTCCAAAGATCTCCACAATATGACTCGTCTCTGCAATTTTCTAGCATTCAATAGCTCCTCTGTAACTCTTGTTGCCTAAAAGTATCGTATTTTTACAAATTTTTTATCTTTAGCCGTCACAACAACAAAAAACTCCTAGAAAAAGAACAGGTTTCAAAGTTATAAATTCGCAAAAAACTGTGAGAGTTTTTTTTAATCATAGTGCTCGGTTAGGGTTAGGGAGCTAAGGAAAGTTTCTTGGTTAGTTTTATAAGCTTGGTAATTTATTCATATTTGAGAGAAACAGACGAGTTTATTGAAGTTTTCAAGAAAAAGGAGTTTAATGTAACAATTATTTGAGTTCTGGTCTAATTTTGGTTCAATTGCATAATTGTAGCAAGGCACAGTTTTCCTGTAATTCACAGTAGCCATACACACTATTTCAAACAGTTAACGCTAGCTATTTAAGCGAAACTTGTGTTAATTCAACAAAAAACAAGCAATTATTTAGGTCTGTTGAACGAAAAACGGTTAAAACGCGCGAACGTTCGGAAAAGCTTTTAGGTTTTTTTAGTGCAAAAAGCTAGATTTAGCACACAAAATACATCCTAGGACATCACTTTTGAGAAAAATTGCGTCGGTGGTCTTTTGAACAAGAAAAAATTGGGATCATTAGCATTCAAACCTTAGACAACCTTTTTTCAAATCAAAAATTTGCGTCGCTCCGGTTCTCAAAGCCGTTCTTCACCTTCAGTAACGAGCTGCTTCACCAACAGCTTCAACAGTCAGTTTCAACAAAGCAACAGTCACCAAGATGTCGAAGCAGAACAGCGCTGAAAGTCAGTTTGCCATCAATATGTTCAAAGCGACAGAAATGTCAATGAAGAAACTGCTCGATCTCCTTGATAAAACTGTGGAGCAGAAAAGGAGTTTCTGATCATTGTCTTTGATGATCAACAAGATCAAGGGCCAGGAAGCGGAGCTCATGAGACTCTCAGAGGAAGTGATGAGACAGCAGCCACATCAAAGCACTGCATCATCAATATTGAATAGGCAAACGACATTAATAACTCGACTCAATGAATTGGAACTGCAAGTCGATCTCTTGGACGATGATGGCCAGCTCAGTCAGTTTTCCAGTCGCATTAGAGATGATGTCAGCATGATCTCCACCAGTAGAAACTTGTCTCAGCAATCAACACCTGTGCCCAGTGACGACAAGTAACGAATCCAGCATCAGCGCGATATAGAAGAAAAGCAGACCAGCAGTAACTTCATCAATCAGCCGCCCCCAATACCACTCTGGCCAAGACAACCATCATTGTTTCTACAAACATCTAATGAACCAGGACTTCAAATTCAACATGTGCTTGAAGCCCACCAAAGAAATCCTAAAAGGGAAGTTCATGAAAGTCTTCTAAAATCGAAAAATAACTTTGAAAACCAAATAAATGCTCCCAATCATTTTCCCTACTTTGACAAAGATACCAGCCAGGAATTCACATCTCCAACAAAATTAGGGAAACTCGAAATTGCCTCCACTGTGAAAAATAGACAGGTCAACGAAATTGAAACAGCTCAAATCAACTTGAGTGACAATTTTAACATGTCGCAGAAACTTTTGCCTCCAATCCAAAATTTGAACCTTTCAAGCAATCACTCACTTTTAAACCCCTTCAAATTGACTGATCCAACTATCCAATTACATGCAGATGGTCTATTTGCCCAAAACTTGGCATTGGAGGAAACTTTTAGTTTAAACTTGCCAAAGCAAAGAAACAATCAGGATTCATTTGCCAACAGAAATCCTCAATATCCTAATTTTCCCAATCTGCAACACAATTTTGGACCTTCTCAAGTTCACATAGGAACAAATGGATACCCCGATAGTCAAATTTTGAACTGTGATCGGCAAAAGCTCCCCTGCTTACCCACAGTGGCAAACAGAACCTCACATCTTCCAAGTAAAACTTATAAAATAGTCTTAGAAAACGATTGCCTACAATCCAATCAATGTTTTAATCCTATAACTGGGGTACACTCCACAAGTGTCCCACCAATTTCCATGCAACTCATGGAACAACCGCATCAAAATAACGTCTTAAATCCTGCAGCTCCTAATTTTCAGCCAAACGAGGTAGCTTCAGAATCAAACGTAATTGCAGCTCCTCTGCAATTTCCACAACCTGTGAACAGTCAACACGGCCTCGTCAGCACAGGCTTCTCAAATAATCAAAATATGGCACAGCCCAGTCAGTTGTGTAACAACCAGTTTATTCCTGGCTCTCAACTTCAATCGAACCTTCAAGCCCCAGTAACTTCCACGATCCATGGCCCAATGTGCATTAATCAACAGCTAAATCCTGTTGGACAAAATCAATTCAGCCAGCTTCTAATCAACCAGAGTTTACTACCCACTGTCAATCAACATATTAGCTCAGTACACTCGAACACTAATGTAACACAGGAAAGAGGAAATAATGATTTCAAACATTCAATCAAATTGCCACCTCTGAAACTTCAGAATTTCAATGGTAACCCTATCCACTTTCACGAGTGGATCAATAACTTCAACACAATGATTCACAACAACACTTCCATTACAGACACGCATCGTATAACCTACTTGCAGAATTCTGTCAGTGGGAAAGCAAAGGAATTGATTCATGATTACTCCTGCGATCCATCTTATTATCAGACAGCACTGAATGAACTAATCCGACATTTCGGTGATCGTACTGTAGTTGTTAATGCGTTCATAAACCAGCTCGAAAACTGGCAAATGAACTTCCAAAACAAGCAAAGCTTCATTGCCTTTTCCTCATTTTTGAAAAGACTTGTGCAAGCCTTCCAATAACTTGGCTTTACAGCAGACCTCCAGACTACAACACTCATTAAGAAAGCCAAAGAGAAAACACCACATCATTTGGTTCTGAAATGGACTGAACCTTGTCTTACCGAGCTCAGCACAGACCGGACTCTCGTCGATTTTCAACAATTGTTAGAGCTCCAAGCTCAAATCTACGACAAAGTGAGTCGAGAAAGCAATCAAAGAACCATCAGTTCTCAAGCCTCAAAGTTTGTCAACTCGAACAACCTACAAACCAAGCCATACAAAAGCAACCTCCCATTGTCAGTCAACAACACATCAGCGGAAAACAGTAGAAAACATTGGAACTTTGCGCCTCAGCAGAAACAACCGTCAACTTCACAAAACGTTCCGAATAAAACTTTTGACACAAAACGATCTTGCGAGAAGTGCAAACAAGAACACAGCATTGCCACTTGCCCTGAGTATCAGTTGTGCTCACCAGGTGATCGATACAACCTCGTCAGCCAAAGAAATTTGTGTACAAACTGCTTGAGCAACAAACACCACAAACAAACGTGCCCATCGCAAAAACGATGGTTTGCAGTGGATTCCACCACACAACTCTTCATGATCCTGCCAAGCAAATCAAACGCCCTACAGCAGCCTTTTCTACTGAATTTGTTTCTGGTAGCAATCCAACAGCTTCTTCTAGTAGTAACGATTCAAGTCAAAATCCAAATACATCTTCTCAACAGAAAAGTGAAACAAACAAAGCCCCCAACAGCCGTTATGGCCAAACTTTCAACAACCAAAGCCATCAAAACGTTCAACGACGTAATTTAAACGGCAATGCAATAAACCAATCGTTCAGCATTAACCAGTGCTCAGAAACACCGAAAAATTGGTATGAGCAATTGCAGCTTATTCCGGTTTCATTCCTCAAGGGGGATAAAGCATTCGATACCTACGCCCTCATAGATCCCGGTAGCCAATTCAGCTTTGTATTGGATGCCATAGCTGAATTTCTTGAGCTTCCCCGTGAAACTCAAGAGTCAGTACCACTACAATTTCTCAATACAGAGAACAGCATGTCCCTCTCAAAAATTGTTGAGCCAGTCACAATAACTCCTTATAAGTCAACTGAAATATCGTTTGAACTCTCTCGAACGTTCAGCACCCCGTCCCTGAACGTCGCTGCTGCAAAAATTTTTGCACTTACCAAATTTGTGATGCCTTCAACAGTTTGCGCCACATACATTTCCCAAATATTGCCGATGGCAAAATCGGCGCCCTCCTCGGTGTTAATGCATTCGCATTCACCTACCCTACACATGTTATACCTGGCAATCAAATTCAACCGTTTGGTGTGAAAACTAAACTTGGTTGGACCCTCGTCGGTGAATATGAGAACCGTATCTCAGCAACCACTCAGCAGCCCGCAAGTCAGCAGAAGAAGAAATTTATTTTCCATGTGTCAAGAAACAGAACAGATAAACCCGGACTTGACGAACTTGTTCAACAGTTCTAGAGTATTGAAGCAGATGGCATTCAGAAGGACCGTGAACAAGTTTACACAAAACAAGAAGAACAGTTTCTTGATATTTTGAAGAACTCTATCAATCACAATGGTGAGAGATATGAAATCAAATTACCCTGAAAATAAGAAATAAAGTTGGAAAACAACTTCTATTCTGCACTGAACCAAGTCAAAAGCCTCAACACACGCCTTCAGCGTAAACTTTTGTTGCAAGAAAAATACAATAAGACTCTCTGGACAGACCTTGAGAAAAACTATGTCAAACCGGTGGAAATGCAAGATCCTCAACCAGACTGAATTTGGTACCTGCCACACCATCCTGTAGAAAAAATCAACAAGCTGGGAAAAGACCGCCGAGTTGCAAATGCCGCTTCAAAATTCCGCGGCCAATCGCTTAATTCAAACCTTCTCACAGGACCCGATCTCCTTGATAACCTTTTAGGTGTCCTGATGAGATTTCGAGAACATCCCGTTGCAGTCCTTGCGGACATCGAAGGCATGTTTATGCAAATCGCCATCCATCAGATTGATCAATCTGCTCTTCGATTTCTCTGGTTAGCAGACAATCAGATACAGCAATACCAATTTTCCAGACTCATCTGTGGAGCAAATTGCTCGCCTTCGTGCGCAATATACGTTCTTAACCATTGTGCCAAAGAGAACATTCAACATTTCCCAGAGGCCCTCAAAGCCGTCAGAAAACACTTTTACATGGATGAGTACATCCAATCACATGCAACAGAAAAAGACGCTTGTAATGCAGTTGTTGAAACAAAACATTGTCTAAAAACAGGTGGGTTTCCACTCCCAAAATTTGTTTCAAACAGCTCTATAGTCCTAAACCAAATCCCTCCAGATGACAAAGACAACCAGACAGATATTGTTCGAGTTCTTGGTGTTAAATGGAATCTTGAGAATCTCTCGCTGATTTCTCAAAAGATGCCTTAGCGTACACTCAACGTAAGATCTTTAGTCTTGTCTCCTCGATCTTCGACCCAATTGGGATAATGTCGCCATCAACGATCCGTTTCAAAATAGTTCTTCAAGAACTGTGGAAATTTGGGAAAAAATGGGATGAACAAATTGCCCCTCAAGTAGTTAAACCACTTCAAAAGAATTTGGACTTATACTTTTCTTCACCAGAAGTGACATTGAACAGAACTCTCAATAAGAGTTGCCATTCACCAGAAAGTGAAAATAAAATCCATGTATTTGTCAACGCCTCAGCTGTAGCAGTTGCAGCCGTTGCATACTTGAAAACAGTTCCTAACTTAGCCACTGATGTTGAAACTGTTACTTAATAGGCAAATGCAAAGTTGCTCCAATTAAACAAATCAGCATACCCAAATTAGAGTTGGAAGCCGCAGTCATCGGAGTGCGCATCCTTTCAACCATCATGAAAGAGTCATCGTTTCACATTAATCGTTCTACACTGTGGACAGATAGTCAAGTAGTACTTGACTGGTTATCCACAACCAAGAAACAACCTGTTTTTGTTGCGAATCGCCTCAAAGAAATCCTTGCATCAACTGATGCTTACCAATGGAAACACGTTACCACCAAAGAAAATCCAGCTGACCACGGGACCCGTGGTCTCAATCCAGACGAAATACCAGCCAAGTGGCTAACAGCGCCAGCATTTCTTTCCACAAGACAGCTCAGTGCTCCTGAAAACTCTCCAAAGCATGAGTTAGCAACGCATGAAAATTCACGCAATTTGTCGGAGCAAATAATCGACCCGACACGGTTCTCAACTTGGAACAAGTTGCTCCTGACTTTAGCAACAGTCTTCAATTTGGTCTTTCGGAATAGAAAACAAAGGCCTAAAGATCAGCAGTATAGAAGAGAAGACGTGATTCTTGCAAGAAATTGGCTGATCAAAATGTCGCAGCAAAATTTCTTCTTCTCAACAATCCAAGCCATGAAACGTGGTTCCAGGATAGATGCAAAGAGCAAAATCCGTTCGCTCAACCCAATGTTGGACAACAATGAAATGCTTCGGTCAAGCGGAAGATTGCAATTTGCGCCAGATAACCTCGAAGTCGAGAAATTTCTGATTATACTGCACGCAAAAGACAAGATAGCGACACTCTATATAGAGCATGCACACAACATTTGAGTTCATCAAGGAACAGAGCCAGTGAAAGCTTTTGTGCAGCAAAGATACCACATCATTGGCCTCAGGAAAACACTTTTGAGTATAAAGTACCGATGTTTTCTCTGTAGAAGGTTTGCCGCTCAAAATATTCAACCTGTCATGGCTCCCCTTCCTGCCTGCCGTTTTCCGACAGACTCTACTCAGTATCCTTTCGCGAACAGCGGAGTCGACTTTTTTGGACCCTTTTATATAGAAGATGCCAAAGGACATATTGAAAAACACTACGGCCTCATCTTCACTTGCCTGGTTACTAGGTGTGTCCATCTAGAAGCTTGTCCCGAACTCAACACTGACACTTTTTTAAACGCTTATCGACGTTTTGTAAGCCGCAGATGTCAGCCAACAACAATGCTCAGTGACAATAGCAAGACATTTATTGGTGCATCTGAGGAACTAAAAAGATCTGTGAAACGTCTCGACAACGACAAAATCTACAAAGCAATGGCAGCAACGAACACAACCTGGAAGTTCAATCCTCTCTATGGACCTCATTTTGGCGGTATTTGGGAGCGCTTGATCCAGACCGCGAAACGCACTCTATTGATCTTTCTAGGCTCCAGAAGATTGTCGCTTGATGTGTTCAGGACAATTTCGGTCGAGACCGAAGCTATATTGAACTCCAGACCACTAACGATTGTCGCTGACCTTCCGGAAAATGAATGCCTCTCACGCCAAACCATTTTCTGATAAACAGACCGTTCAATTCTCTCCCACCAGGAAAGTTTGATAGCCAAGAACCCGCCAGTTTCAAGTCTTGGAAGAATGTGCAGCAAATGATCAACCATTTCTGGAAACGACTCGTCAAGGAGTATCTTCCGACACTGTTAAAGAGGTCCAAATGGAGCGATAGTGGCCAAACACCACTGAGAGTCAACGACATTGTTTGGATTCTGAAAGATATGACTCCACGTGGAATTTGGCCCCTTGGAAGTGTTCTCGAAGTCTACCCTGGACGAGATGGACAACACCGTGTGGTGAAGGTGAAAACGGCTTACGGCACGTACGTTCGCCCGGTCTGCGCGCTCGCACGCGTTTTGGCTGATTAGCTCATTTTTTCTTGACTTTTTTCCGAAACGGTTCTCTAGGCAACTTGAGTTACACCCTCTATGACGATCTGGTCAACCGTCTGTGATGAGTTAGTTGGCCTCCTCTTTCCCCTGGAGCATGTCGTGCAACAATCAAGTCAGAAGTGAAACTTGAAAAAACTTTGACTTTTGTCCTTATCGCAACCAAAACGAGTTGGTTGTTCCCGCAACTTAAAACTGATATAAAAAACTTAACAAACTGTCTAGAACAATGTAATTGAATCCTTATCTACATTCTCTTACATAAAAAATGGGCAGTATTTTTAAAAATTTTGGCGCAAAAATTACATAATAATACGCGTAAACTTTGTATGATATGCGCAAACTTTCAAAAAGTTTTGCTCAGTACTTTCGAAGTATACTCGCGTTGACTGATTCCCGATCCCTTCTCTTCAATTTGTTGGCTATCATTTAATCATCTGCTTCATGCGATTGATTGTCAGTGCATTTGTTATTAAAAACTATTAGAATAAAAATCAAGTTAAGATTAATAACAAGAATTGAGTTATTTTCTGCTATTCTTCTTAAATTGATTTTTATTCTAATAAAGTTTTCAACAATAAACGCGCTGAAAAGCGCTGAAATGATTTAATATGTAAGAGCTGGTTTGACATATTTCCGCGCATTTCTTGCAAAGTTTTAGCTCATTTTAGCGTATCATCATGGAAGGATTTTGAGCTCAGAATTTTTGCAAATTTCCGTGCATTCAAATAATGGGCAGAAAGCGCTAAGAAACTTGAGCCCGGCAAGGAAAACTATTTCTTCAACTTGTGAATAATAAATTGATCAGCTTGTCAATTGTCGAGTTTCAGAAGCACTTCCAAATGTAAAATTAATCAGAAATTTCCACAAGGGTTATATCAAATTTGCTACGAAATAATCCCCTAACGTTGTTTGAATGCAGATATGGTTCATTTTTGTTGAAAAAAGGTTACAAAGAGCTTGACAATAAGCGAAATTGTCAAGCAATTTTGCTTAAATGTTTTTTCAACAAAAGTGTCTTCCTGTTGTCGAAACGACGTGATATGAGCAATTTACACAACAAATTGATTTTTATAAGGACATAAGTGTAACAATTAAGTTGCAAAGAAGAAGCTTAAATTGGAAATTTCCTTCATTTACCCATTTGTTGTTTATTTATATAGATATAAAAAAAATAATTTAAGATTTGGAAAAATGTTTTGACTAGTATTGCTTGGGTCATTTTATTTTCCCTTTTGTGTTTAACAAGAATGATGCCAAAAATCAAGTCTTGAAAAAATGAAACATCTCAATGCCATTATCAAAATTTAATTCCATTGCATTCAACCTTCTGTAGAAAGCAAATGGGAAAAATTTTTTTCAATCAAAGAACGAAGTTTTATAATAGAAACGGCTAGTGACAACAGATATCTAAAGAAGTTTACCCAACAATGATTCTCACTAGTTTTGAATAAACACTGGTTGCTCCTAAATCATATATACATATGCTTAGAAGTATAAAATCATAAAGACGTTTTGTCTTTATTGAAATTACGCTTGTTGAAGATCACTGGGTAAACACCGTGACCACGTTAAAGCGGTTGTCTGACTAGTGAAAGCTAAGAAATATTGAGCAAATTGTTTTAGAAAAAAGAAACAAAATATTTATCAATTTGATTCATCAGATATTGTCCTTTCTTTACCTTATTTCTTGCACTTCAGTATATAAAAGATTAAAAACCTCATTTGCCCTCTAGGATGTCATTTTGAAGACTTTACAATTCACAAAGCAAATTGGTCAGATTTTGATGTTTCATTCTCACAAAGAAAAATTAAATGTTGGTTTTTGGCGGACAACCCCGTAGTTGCTATTAAGCTACCTTTGCTAGTCTTGACTCGACATATGAAAAGACAATGCTCGACCTAAAATCGGTATGATTAGACAGTTTTGGGCGCACGCGAGTTGTAAAAAGAATTTTTCTAGTTCATCATTTTTTTGTTAATCAGCCACTTTGTTCGACCCTTGCTATCGCTCGGCCCACGTTTTTGTCATGCTGGACATTTGCTTGACCCAAAAAAATGTACCGAAGACCAGACTTGTGCTCTAGACTTTTCTTTGACTAAAATTTTTAAGGAGTAGAAAATGCGTCTAGCAGAAGTTAAATCAGAAGTCGAGAGAAATTTTTTTTTCACGGGTTTTTCTGATCATCTAAAATCTATTGTCAAATCATGGGCCGAGCAAAAGTCTTGTGCGTTTTTCTAGCGCACTATTGCTTATTAGGTAGTTGGCATTTATGTCATCTTTTGCCATTCTGAAGTATCATCAGTGTGTCAAAAATGTGCACTATTTTTTTAAAAATGATATTTCAAAGTTTTTGAAAAGAAAACAACTGAATAACGCCACCTTTTAATCACGGTTAATGGTACGAAAGTCATCAAAAATAATGTACCTAGTTTCTTAAAGTCAAGTAAGCTGTCAATATAATCCAGCTGCGATAAATGCTTTATCTTTAGAAATGTAGAACTGGTAAAAAACCATTGTCAGTTTTCCACATGTGCTTTAAATTGGCTGCGATTGTGCAGCAATGTTGTTTTGTCTTCCTCCGTTGCTGCTTCATTATTTAAAATTGCAGATGAACAGACTTATGAAAAGACCTTAGGTACCTAGTTTCATTTAGGCAAGTAAGCTGTCAATATAATCCAGCTGCGATAAATGTTTTATCTTCAGAAATGTAGGACTGGTAAAAAACCATTGTCAGTTTTCCACATGTGCTTTAAATTGGCTGCGATGGTGCAGCAATGTTGTTTTGTCTTCCTCCGTTGCTGCTTCATTATTTAAAATTGCAGATGAACAGACTTATGAAAAGACCTTAGGTACCTAGTTTCATTTAGGCAAGTAAAATTTTCAACGCAGAAGTTTGTTTCCGCTCAGATTTCTACTACTATTTCCCCAAAACAACTTTGCAGTGAAGGCTGAGCAGCAAAAACTACTCCGAAATCTCCTGAACACATTCCAACGACTGTTTGACTTCTTTTTGTAGTCTTAATGTTTCTACTAACTTTCCATTGCAAAACCACAGCACTTGGAGGTAAAGAAAACTCAGTGTTTATTCCATTAAAAGAGCAACACAAATTATTTTAGCAGAATTGGCAATATTCGGACACTATGGAGGACGGATTGCTATCAGATCGTCCGGAAAATGTCGACTGATTGCAGTTTTTTTGGGAATGTCATAAGAAATTGAAGAAGAACGAAAACAATTTTCAAAAGTTGGCTCGCTATTCCAAACTTAAAGCGAACTTTTCCCCACTCCTGAAATCTGAGATAGGCGACAAATTTTTTCTACTTTTGAATCAACCGACAGCTCTGCGTACAGTTCAAAACTAGGATTTTGGGATTCAGAACACAAATTGTCATTTAAAATGGGAAAAATTTGAACTTTTCAATAAAAAATACCATTTGCTTTGTGAAAATCATCAATAACTGTTTCTAAATGAGAAGCAAAACTTTAACTTTGACACGGCAGCTCTAATATTTAATTCGCTCTTTTAGGACATCAATTAGAGTATATGGCATGAACCTTGATAAAAACGGTCATAAATTTATGCAGTCAATCTTATTTGATTTGACTTTTAGCACAAACTCTTGACCTCTAAAATTGTTAGATTTATCCTATTTTTTATTTCACTTATTCATTTATTTATCTCATTTTGTTTTTTAGCAAACCAAGTTATCATTTTCTTCAGTTTTGGATCTTGTGTACGGTTGCCAATTTCAATATCTTAATCCTGCTTGGCCCTTTCATTCAGGTAAATCTAGGAGTAAATGTTTTGCTTTGCCAAACTTGCTACCAAAACTTGTGTAGTGGCTTTGAATTGACGCATTCAGCTAACACCAACTGATTCCTTTTTCATATAGAAAAAACCAAAGATACAATTCAAAGTTGCCCCTTTGGCCAGGAAAACATTATCCTAGGTGCATTGTTTGGTCAAAAACTTGAAACCACTCATTGCTTTTGGAACCCTTCGGAACAAGAAGAAAATACAAATATCTTCATCTCAGTGCAAAGAACGCACAGCAGAAAACTTTTCGGCAGAAAAATGTCAACGGATTGTTTGTATGCCACAAATTTTTTATGTGGGAATAAACCTTGGACGCCTGCGGTTGTAAATTTAATCTCATTACTTTGTCTAAGAATTGGATTGGAAGTGAGACGTGTCTACAACTGTAAAAATCCTGATACGTCGGTAAACAACCTCAACACGCTGAATTTCTGGAACCTCGTGGAAGAATCAATCATCCACTTCCGCTATATCAGTTTTGACACGCATGCATTCTTAATCAATGTAAAGTTGAAAGTTGAAAGGATGGACAGTTTGTAAGATTGAGAAAAGCTGAAAATTTTTGATTATAAAAATACAGAGGATTCACTGTTCAAAGACGGCATGTTTATAAGAAATCTGATCTACCAGAAAGTTGAAAGGAACTTCTCAAAGACGCTATGTAACTTTGCAAAGCAATTGAATTGCTGGAAATAATTATGAAATTATATATGAAAAACCATCATCAGATTCAAGCTAACAAGAAAAGGATACCTTATTCAAAAATTTCGACGAACGTAAATTTCGACTAACTTAAATTTCGACTATCAATTTTCAATTGATTTCCCGTCCACCAGATCACATATCAAAAACTGTTATCCCATATTCAACTTCTTGCACCCGGCATTCACAGCCAAAACTGTCGTCTAATTTTTCAACTGAAAATTTTAAATTTTTTAAATGTTGTCTCATGGTGAAAAAAAATGAATAAAGACAAACTGTGAAGCATTTTCAGACCATCAGGCCATTTTAACAATGTATGTAGAAGACCTTGACTGTAGAAGTGTAACGCTCGGTGCCGTGAATATTAGCCGAAAGGAAATTAGCCGAATGGAATATTAGTCGAAAATGAGATATTAACCAATCAGATTTGAGAAAGGTTCAGATATTTTGTTCGGTAGTGATAGACAATGAGGCATGGCCAAATGCGTTAATTTCATGTGTAAGCGAGTTAGATAATTGCGCGTCCCACTTATGTAGTTCTTCTATTTTTCCTTCTTTTGACTTTTTCGGCTAATTTTCACGTCGGCTAATATTTCGGACACCGTAACGCTCATCCCATTATTAACAGAAAAAACATTGAATGCGGTAGAACAGGAAACTTGAACTGCGTATTCTGTGATTTTCGTCCAGAATGGTTCAAATTATAAACTATATGGATTAAAATACAGCAATTCTGACGAAAGTCTGGCAGTTGCAATCATCGATTCTATCAAAAAATTGATAGAGTGGATGACCCTTGACTATGATCATGACCATTTACCCTTGGCTATAACCATTACAATCTAAAATATATCAATTACACTGCTGGTGGATTCCGGTGGTGTGTGCAGCACTTTAGACAATAAGTCACCTCCGACACAAATTCGGGGAAAATAATTGCGACTGGCCTGGCAGGATGACCTGAATTAACCACAACCAATTATTTTTTAATCAAATTAGCCAATTGAAACTCGATGTAGATTTTGTACCCCTGCTTTCAGCAATATGGATGGCACGTCCAGAGCGGAATTAACGGTGAAATTAGACCTATTGAACCGGAGATAGGGCGGCATCTTTTAAAAGAATTTGGGTCTCACGCTCACGCAACTCTCTTCTTTCATTCCATCACATATTGTAGTCAACAAAATTACAACTCAATGTTGAAGTAAAATGCGCGTCGCAAAGCGTTTCCTTAATCTCTTATCTTGACTTGAGCTCTTGTTGTACGTTCAAATTTTCCGAAACACCCAAAAGAAAACGAACACCAATCGAAGTAGAAGAAGATGTAAATGAAGAAATGAAAAAGATGATAAATGAAGATTATATTGAAAGATTTTCAACTGTTATCTCTATTTTCCTTGTTTTAAATCTGGAACTAAGTTATTCAAATCAAATTCACAAATTTGAGCTCAGAGAGGTCTGCAATTCAAATACTTTCTTTTTATTTAGAACAAACACAGGCATTGCATATTGTACCCCTAAAATGGTATGACATAAAGGTGAGTTAATTCTAAAGAATTTTTTGCGCAGCGAGTATTCAAGGTTCTCGCCAACCAAGTGAGTAACAAATGATACTTAAAAATCAATTAACTTAAAACATAAATTTTTCGCACCACAAATACCTGTAAACAAGATGCTCGCAACCCAGAAATTGTTTCAATTGAGCATTCCACATGATACTAATGGAACTAATGGTTCCAGAACACAATATACTCATACAAAATATAAAATTTTTGCTCCAATTAAAACACTTTCCAGTTTTAACTCTGACAGTTCAACATTTTTTGGACTAAAATTTATCCAACGATCCGTTGCTTTCTGTTAGCAGTAATTCCATCTTAATTAACAAAATAGCCATGTCAACAACTTGGAATAACTTATACTTGTTCGCTGATACTCTGGATCAAACACTGGGTTCTGTCAATCACTGGATGCTGTTCCGGACTCGTCGTATTTTCATTTTAATTAAGTGAAAACAATCTCTGTAGCCAAATTAGAATCCCATGTAGTTAGCTTGGTTCTAAAATCTGTTTCGAATCCTCTTGAAAAATTCGAAAACTTTCAAATATTTGAATTCAGAAAATAAAAGTAAATCTCAGCTCGAAGAAAGATTATAACAAATTAAGTCTAGCAAAAATGAAATGTAGGGAATGCAGCCTCTGCAATGGGTTGAAAAATTATTATGATCTGTGACATTCATTTTTTACCGGTTTAGCCCCCGGTTTTATCTCTATATGCATTTACAATATAACTTGGTCCCAGAGACCTGGCTCTGTCTGTCTTTCTCAATCACAGTGTCTTTTCCCAACGCTAATGTTTGTACGTTATAATTATTGTCTGATATAGTCTGGGTTCGAATTTTTAAACCATGGATTCTTATGACAAGTGGTTAAATATACTGTCTTATAAATAATAAGCCATAAATCAGCGCGTTTAGCTGTCACTTTCAAGTGTTTTTCTGTTAAATGTATTTTTGGAACGCTTCGGCTTTAAACAATTCGTGAGCATGTTTAGGGGAATTTTTCAGGTCACTACACGGCTGGCTCTACCATTTTACCAGGGATGCAGACCTTGGCTCCCAGGTTAGAGCCTACTGAAGATCTTAGTTGTTGGTTCGACAATTTCATATTTAGGTTTGTGCAGGGAATTACATTCAACCTTTGGGAATCAAACTTGTCTTGTAAGCTGTTGAAACCTTTGACTCCACAGGAAATTGAGGTCACGAGTGTTTCTCGTAAACTTGCTTCGACAGATTTCTTTGGTGTTCAATGCCCCGTGCCTCTTCAAACTGCGTGTTCTCATACCAGCTCTAAGTAATTTTTGAAAATTGAGTTAAAATTTTCCTCACCGAAGAAGTGAACTAGTTACGCGGGCGCCCAGAGCTGGAGCTTTAAAAGCGGGAAGAGCAAACGCAGATGAAGCACCAAGTCCACCCCTTGAGGAGGGCAAGACTGCTTCGAGAAACGCAGTTTGATCCACATTTACATTTGTTACCCTTTGCTGGCCTGATTGCAAATTAACATCGTTTTTCTCCAATAGACGTTTCTCCAAGAAGCAAGGGCTTGTTTTTTACGGCTTACTGGTCTCTAAGTATGTAGTTTACCGAAATGTTTTAGGAGACATAATTTCATGTGGAGGGCAATTTATTTGACCCCGTTCACGTTACCCTTCCCCCATCACCCCTACCCTTAATTAAGCCAAAATCGCTCTGCCTAAGCTGCGGCTACTAACGAAGACAACCGCTCGCCAGTCATTTGAGAGCAATTTCCCGACGTTAGCTGGTTGTTTTTGTCTTTTAGTGCCTAAGTCTTTTTTTCGTTTAAACAAATAAATTGAAAATATAACCCGGGGGTTAAATATTACAGGTTTAAAATTATATATTCAAAATTAGTACAATGTTAAAAATCAAAATTAGTGGTTCCGTTTTTTAAAGGTAAAAATACCTTTTGAAGCCACAAACGTTCCTTTCCAACGGTACAAGTTTGAATTGTTGGAGCAGATGCTGTTTTAACATGCGTTTAAACTTTGAGCGTGATCTGATAGTCCGGACTTCACGCGGAAGTTTATTTCATTTTTGGATGCTTTTTTTGTAATGATCGACTGCTCGACCTTAGGAGAATTAGCTGTTCAGTTCTGTTGTTTTTTCTCACTAAGACATTACCACTCAGAGAAAAACTCTCAGTGCCATCTGATTTCAATAATGAAACATCATTCCTAAGTTTTGAAACGCTCATCTGGCTTATTAAATGTTCTACAGGCAAAGTGTTAGATTTTACTAAGAGAAACTTAGATCTCTCAAACTTTTTTCTCATATAGCAAACTTTAATTCCCCAATTGATTTGTCGATTAATTCGCTGCATTGCACTGAACGTTTAATGAGAAACGAAAAAATAGAGCACTGAACGTTAAATGAGAAAGGACTAGGGATTTGAATAGCATCAATCGTGCTTGCAGAGGTAACCGATAACGTATAAGATATATGGATCTAATCGCTGTGGCCATATTTGACAGGACTTTGTTGAGTTGTACATGAAAATTTAATTTAGAATCAATCATTATACCCAAGTATCTGCAGTGACTTTGTGGCTTAATTTCTTGTCCCCGATAAACTATTGGAATAAAATTTTCTTTTTCTTTCGAGACGCAAAGATTTTCAGTTTTACCGGTATTCATGGTTAATTTGTTTTCCTTTAGATAATTATCTGTTTTCACCAGTATTTCAGAAACAGATTTTTCCAGTTCGCTGACATTGTTTCTGCTAAAATGGAGACATGTGTCATCAGCAAATTGAATTATGTCAAAGTTTCCTTGTACCTTTTCCTTGTACCTTTTCCCATTTTGTACATTTTCCTATTTCTCGTAAAAGAGCAACATTGAAATCTAAATAACTTAGAATACAAATTTCGGATCTTTTCCGTTTGCATATTATTTGCACCCCCCAGACGCACGTGCCATATTTTTGTATTATGATATACTATATAATGGCACGTGCTCTGTAACTGGGGGCACAAACGGAACAGATCCCAAATTCCAATAAAAATCTCAATTTCATCGGTACACAAGACCACCAGTGTAGAAATTGTTGTCCAAATTTTTTCTTATGTTGGTGCAATATCTTGTCAAAAATTGCAGGTTTACCTTAAAGAACTATAGAATGCTAACTTTTTTTTGATGTTCAGGATACATCTTTTTTATTGCAAGTTAAAAAAGTTAAGCCTTAATTTTTTTAGATTATTTTGTTCTTTTATCTGAATGTTGGTGGCTCTTGTTCTGGTTTGAATTCTTTTAATGGCTGCTCAGTTAATATCAATGAACGGCCCTGATTCATCGCAAGGCTCCACTTGTGAAGTAGTCAATTCGAATAAATTACTTGTTGTTTCGAACTGCGATAATGCAACTAAGAATTTTCCTAATAACACCTCTCTTGACGACCAAGTTATGTGGAGAATGAGCAACTATGACTCATCAGATGATGAACGTCTGGAGCGGCTCCTTCGGCCTGAAAGCCCAAAAGATTGTACAGAAAAAGTGGTGGAAAAACCGAATCGCAGAAAGTCGTCTGATTATTTAGATCAATTGCTAGCAAATGGAAGTATTAAATCAAATTTTATGAATACGCGCTGCGAATTAGGTGGAGGAGATTGTCGGTTATCGGACGACGAGAAGATAGTAAATTCAAAAGAATCTTGCCAGGAGAGAAAATCTTGCGATGACGATGACAGCGTTGTTAATAACACTGAAAGTTCAAAGAACAGCAGAGTGTTCTTCCGTTCACCTCCGAAAGCAGATGGCGTTGGAGAAAGTAGGCATCGCGAATTATCCGACGAAGAGTCTGAGTGTGGGGGAATTGATGATAATGAGGGTTGTGCCTTGGAACAGGTAGATACCCGCTCTGAGAGTTTCGGATCAATCAAAGTAAGCATTAAAAGCGAAAATATTTCGAGTACTTGTGTTCGAACTGTTGAAGTTACGAGATCTGAATGCTATCGCGAAAGTAACGAAGCTAAAACTGCGTCTGCTTTTGAGGACCCGGGAAGCGACTCATCATCTGAGTCAGACAGTGAGTTCTATAGAAAGTTGCGTACAAGTCACATTAGATTGAAAGAAGATGTTAAAGTTCACCCAAACTACCCAGGGCCGACTGTACCTAAAGAGGTAGTCATAACTGAGTTGCCTGAGATTGAAGAATTGAAAGACTTGACTCTTGAAGATGATGCGTACATGCAAATTGTTGGACATGTAATGTCTGTTGTCGGAGTTTTAGCCATAATCAAATCTGCAAATGAAGCTATGGCTCTTGACGCTGATACAGTTTTATTCAATGAGGATAAAACTGTTTTCGGCAAAGTATTCGAAGTTTTCGGACCGGTTCGCGAACCGTTTTACACTGTTAGGTTCAATAACGAGGCAGATGTAATATCTAAGGGTGTTAAAGTGGGGCTGTCTGTTTATTGCTGCTTGTCTGATTTCGACATGACCAAAGTGGTGTTTCAAAGTGATTTAGAGCAGGTGAAGGGATCAGACGCCTCTTGGAGAGATGACCTTGAGCCGCCCGAGTTTGCACTGCAGTATAGTGACGATGAAGCAGAAAGAGAGGCGAAGAGGGCATTGGCACTCAAGAGGAGACAGAAGCGAGAAGAGGCCGAGGAGTTAAACGACGATGGCGTTGAAGAGCTAAACTCGTCCAGTGATTCTTCTGAAAATGAAGGTGACAAACAATCTAAAAAGAAAGAGAAATCAAAGTCAGAAAAGCAATCAAAGGTGAATCCACAAGAATCAAGTGAAGGGAAGAAAATATCTAGTGTGCCTTCAAAGATGTCAAGACCAATGGGCATGTCATTTGCTAATTCGCAAGAAAATCAAACTAATAGCGATGAAAATGAAAATGATATGTGCGAGGAGACAAATGAAAAATCGCGAAAGCCGAAAAAACATTTGCGGCAAAATAAATTTCGAGATAAGACTAGAAAACCGGTTGCAAAAGTTGGATACATTGAGCCGATAGATGTACTATATGTGAAAGAACTGAACAAACAAGCGAATCCCCGAAAGGTTTTCCCAGGTCCTCCAACTCCGCCTGTTCGCGATTGGATGAGATCACCATCGCGTACTCCTAGAAACAGCAGTGTCAGCTATCAAGGGCAAGATAATCGTGGACCTGAACCTGTATTTAACAATCCTTTTGAATCTACTGCGACTTGGAACCGTCCTTACAATCCACATAACGCATCATTTGCTCAAAGACCTGGATCGGCAAAAGGTTCCGCATCCCGGAGCTCTGGGAATCCATTATCCCCAGGGCAACGTTTTCAACATTCTGAGCAACTAAATACAAGACTACCAACAGGTCCAAGGCAACAGAGTCCGGAAGTTCAAGAAGCTTCCTTCCAGCTGTTGTCATCTCAGTTAGCTCCGCTGCCAAACGGCGTTCCAGTTTCTAGTCAGAATGTTGCAACGCCTCAGAATCTCTCACTTCCACCTCAAAATTTTGGCTTTTCGTCCAATAACGGATCATTTCTGCCGCAAAATAGTTGCCTTCCGGTTCTGAATGCGACCGTTTCACCTCATCATGCTTCCTTTTCGCCTCAAAACGCTTCAGCACAGGCGCAAAATGAGCGAGTGACAAGCCAGAATGTGGTCAATGGACAGATAAGTTCTGGTGTAGTTTCTAACCAGCAGCAGACGGTACCAATGCGAACCATTGTTATTCAGGTTCCTGCAGATCAGTTACTACCAGAGCAGCTGGTGCCTTTCCAGCAGTTACCGCAAACAGGAGCTATACAAGGACAGTGTTTGCAACAACTGCCTCAATCACACGTTTTATCCCCACCGCCAGTTGGTCAGGTACCAAGAGCCGTGATCCAACCTTGTTTTCCAGGACAGTTAACTTCAAATGTTCAAACTTCTTCGCATGAGATACCAAGTTCACATGTAAACTCTTCTGTATTTGACACAGTTGGACATTTTCAACCACAAATGGTTCCAAGACCACCGAATCAACATGTTTCAGGCTTGCCTCCGAGCAACCCAATGGATGTGGGTGTTTTAAGACCTCCACTGTTTGGCTCCAACATAGCAACACCTGGGAATTCTGTCACATTTCAAGCGCCATCTTTGAACATTGAATTTGGGAGAAATACCAATTTTCCTACTCAAGCTGTTAGCTTCAGTTCATCAGCTAATACGGTTTCAAATGTGAACTCTGCCAGTGGAAATTTTGCTCCTAGGATGACGTCTCCTTTCTTTACAGCTTCATCTGTCATGGCCAATTCGCAACAACGTCCTCTTTTTAGTCAGCCAGTTAGGTTTGTAACGGAATCTTAGCGCTGATGTCAACATAAAACTTATTAATAACTTGAGCTGAAAGTGATATTTATGTTGCTTACTTGATTTATTTGAAATCTGATCTTGTTTAACTTGAGATTTAACCAAGAATGTTTTACCAGTAGTAGAACAAGCTGACAAGTGAAAGAATAGATATTCAGTTATTTATCAAAATTTTGATAACTGAATTGAGACGCGACGGTACTGTATTCTTAAAGATGGCAGCTTTCGTGTTTTACATACTAAGGTAGGGTGAGATGAAAATGAAAATTTGTTTCAAAAATTATTAATAATTTGAAAACATGTTTAATGCAGAACCAGAGGAAGAAAGATATGTTTGTTATGGAGTATTTTATGGAAAAATGTGGGTATTGATGATAGCTTTTTCCGACTTGTATCAGATTTTGAAGGACATACTTAGGAAACCATGTCTGCGTCATTTTAACACACATCCATGAACTCCTAAAAATTCCCTTATTTTTCGAGCAGCTGAAGAATTTAAGCATTGATACATGAGGTATTGTCAAGATTTCACTTCAAGGCCATTTCAAATACTTTAAAAAAAACTTTTTTGACACAGTTGAGATTATAAACAGTGCTTAAACCAATGATAATAATAATAATAATAATGACCATCTAAACAAACCGTGCTGTTTAAACAATTTTTTCTGACATTCTAGACAAATATACTGCTTTTTCTTGAGTACGGTAGGTCATGTTACGAGCAATTCAAAATTATTGAGAATTCGTGGACCATGTCTATTCATTTACTTTCCACCGTTTCAATGAATTCAGTTATTTCAATTTTCAACTGAAGTTTATGATAGAATTGAAATATGTTTGTCTGCGAACAGAAAAGGTTTGGTGTCACGTTTCTTTCAAATTTAGTAATTGCTCTCGAGAGAAGTTCGAAGCATTAATTGTAAACGTGTTGGTCTTTTTTATGCAAAATTTTTGCTTGACGGTTTTAGCTTTTTCTAGAACATTCTTTGACATCTTGAGTGACTTTTTCACACTACAATTCTTTGTTTTTGAGTGGTCAAAGTTGCTCTTATTCCGAAACAAAGTTCATTGTTAAGGCGATTGTCAGCGAAACAAAGCAGAGGAATTGTCGCTGAGTGGTAAAGATGTGAGACTGCCAACATAGAGGTAAGTGGTTCAATCTGGTGTCATTTTTGCTGCCATTAAATGTCTCTAAACTACACCCCCTCTCAATTAAATTGCCCGAGCGTGTCGTTCGGGAGCAGTTCATCTGACTCGGGAAAGTTATATCACGAGTGCCGTTGTGCAAGAACTAGTTAATCTTCTTGGCTGATTTTTTTCACTGTAGTTTACGATAGAGTCACTTAAACATCGTGTGGCCTATTCAACAACCTCCGGGTACAATCAAACAATTCAAGCAATTGGATCTGTTCCGTTAGTGACCCTAGTACGTTATGCACCCCCCTCCCCCACCCCACGCCCGTTACATAGTGCGTGCCATTACATAGTAAATCATGGTAAAAATATGGCACGTGCGTCGGTGGGATGCAAATAAAATGCACCCACTAAGCTGAGGGAAGGCACATTGAAAATAGCCTCCAAATTATCTCATTTTCAAAATGAATTTAGCTACTTAAAATGAAGTAGTTATATGACAGCTGATAGAAACAACTCATAAGTTCAAATATTTTCTTGGCATTTCCAGCTGTGTTTAGATCGATTGAAATGCATTAATTATCTTCAGATGAAAAAACATGGCTTTGAATGAAATCAGCAGTCGGAATCCTTTTTTGGACGATACTTTTAGCATTCTCGGTCATAAGGTAAAACACTTTTATGCATTTTCACTGATTTGTTTCTTATAATATCTTATTACTTACAAGTTAAAATAATTTAAAAACATTGTTTTAGATCAAAGTTAAAACCTGGTTTTAGATTATTCTTAGATTGATAAAAATTTAGAAATCGGCGAAAATGATAGTTTTTGAATTTCTCAATGGAATGTTTCATGGTCAGTTTTCGATACAATGAGTATATAAAAGACAATATTTATGAAGCAGGCAAAATCGGAAAACTGCTTATTTTGATTAACGATCTGTGGAAACAATCGTCTTTCATTAAAAGAAACTTTTACGTGTCTAGTTATTGAATTCCTTTGACAAGATGTGATAGCCTGAAGATGTCACTTGATGTATTATGCAAGTACCATCGACATTTGGGTAAATAAATTTCAAATATATCTAACAAGATTGTGACTAAATTTTCTTTGTTGTTAAAAACCTACATAGAGAAATTATTACTCTCTGGCAGTTGAGTATAGAGATTTGTGATGAAAATTGACCTGTAAACGCTTCACAGGGAAATTCCCAAATAAGGGAGAAACGATATTTTAACTGCCGCTAGTCTGTTTCCGTTCTGCTGATTTTTGACCCGACCAAAAAATAGTCATCCTGGATTCAGATTTCCTATTTTTATAGTTCTTTACTATTTTAAGGACAGTATACCTCATAGGACAATGATTATGACAATTTTGACGACAAAAATACGCTATAGTTGGCTAATAACTTTGATCAACTTCATTTCGAAGCCCTTAAAAGAGCATTCAACTGGAAAAGGGTTGCAGCTCAACGCTGTTTGGAACTATCAAACAAAATATTAAGCACTTCAGCAGCAAAAAGTTATTAATATTGCCATGTGATTTCTCGCCTGTTGATCATCTGCGAGGTAAGAAATAGTACCGTTACATCGTAGTAACAACTCAGACAGAATTTTTCATTTTCCAGATTTATCAAAATGCACTGTTATCAAGAAATCTTGTCGATTTGGCTTCTTAGTCTCGGGTTGGCTTCTATAGATTAAAAGGCATTTTGACTTGACATCAAACTGCTAACGACTTTTAAAACTTCTCGAGAACTTAACCAAAAATTTGTTTGTTTTTGTTTTTTCACAATTATATATGACAGAATTTTTCGCGTGATTGGTCATTTTTTTTTCTTTTGCAATTTTGTTCTGGACCCACTTAGTCGGGGAAGAACTATATGATCAGCTGGGTTTCTTTTTGGTCAGGCAATTTTGGCCCATCGATATATTTGTAGTAGAAAGACAGACGAGGTGTCTTAGGAAGATCATTGAGCGTAAAATATATAATTAAAAACAATATTTTTGTTGAATTTAATCATCTTCGAGGAGGTATTGAGGTTCACATTTTGAAGGATTTCCGTTACTTTTGTTTAAATTCTCCTTAAATTTGCTTAATTTTGGTCAATTTTGCTAAATTATGTTATCGTCACCGATAAAAAACAATTGGTTTTAATTTTCAAGTTAGCCAAGGTTTGCTAAACTGTATGGCCGAACTTTTATCACAATTATCCAAATTTCAGCCGAATTAATGAAAATATATCCTTTTTCATGAAATATATCCTTTTTATCCGAATTTTAGCCGAATTGTTAAAAAAATATATCCTTATTCATGAAAAATGGTACCAAATATTCTTTTTCGGCCCATTTTATTCAAATTTGTTGCAAGAATGAACCTAGAAATTGCTAACAGAGTTTTTTGTAATACGACAAGAGGCTGCTTTTACTTCCACTTCATTAGAGAGTTTTCTGGAATTAATTTTCCCCGCTTTTTGCTATTTAAATTATATTTACCCAAAATGCATGATTTTTTGCATATTTCTAAATTTGAAAAGCATTTTATTGTCCCATTGGCGCAATGGCTCTTAATGTTCAATTGCGCAGCTGTTCAGCTCAGTGATTTCATGTTTTTGTTTGTGTTGTATTTCAGAAATTGTCTCTGGCTATCTTTTTCTTAAGATCTGTTTATACGTTTTTGAGATCAATGAGAAACCAAATTGTATTAATTTCAGTCGCGGCTATAGTACAGAAAACGAAATAGTTAGAAATAGTTAGTGTACAATTCATTGACAGTGCTTTTAAAACAAAGTGAGAAACTGCACAACAAGCACTACAAACTTCTAAAAAGTGATCATTCAATATTTTCAGTTGATAGCTAATAGTCTTCAAAATGCTACGTTTTGATTTAATTTTGAGCTTTTCTTCCGTTGTGTCTTGATTTTATTGACTTTCAACTTTAAGAAATAAATTAAACGGTTGAAAAAAAACGAAACCAAAAACAATGCTATTAAGATATTACTATTTTTTTGCAGTCTCAAAAAATGGACAAATCAAAGCCTTGGCGCAACAAAATTTAGCTTTTTAATTGATGCCAGATTCTCGTGGAAGTTTTTATTTAAGACGCATTTGATTTTTAAAAAAGTAGAGAAATTGCTGTAGTGAATCTTTAAAATTTTATATAAATACGTGAAACTTTTTAATTGTTTTGAACGTTTATTATGGCGTTTTTGTAGTTTGTGATAACCAGTTTTAATGTGTTGTAACTATCTAAAAATGTTAATGTTGTGACATTAAAACTCAAATTTTTCGAAGAAAGATAAGTTGTTATTTTTTCGTTTTCTCTTGTTTTTTTAAATACTTTCTTATATGCAGGGTCCTCTGTTTCGTTGACCGTCAAAAGCTGTTTCTTTCAGTAAACTATGCTGGCCTCAATAGCTTTATTATTTGGATTGTAATTCAAGACCTGTGCTGTTTTTAAAAAACAATGACTTGTTTAAAAATAAAAGTGTTTTGTTAACCTTTGGCGAAAACTCTGATTATTTTTGCTGGTTTCGGATTTCAAGGCTGATTTTAAGTTTAATTGTAGTTGTGGCTTTTGTCAGGTCGGAGTCAAAATAAAATCAGAATTATTTCAAGGTTTTAAGATTTCCGAATGTTAAAAGTGGACGAGCAGCAAGTGGTTATGCGTCTCATGCTTTAACGACAGGTCCTTCTGACCTATTACAAAGATGTTATATAATACAAAGTTATATACTAAACAAAGTCATATAGCATTTGCAATTGACTGTTTTTGGTTTTTATCACTAGTCTAATTTGCCTAGTCTTAAACTGGTATAATCAGGCTGCAATCAATCTAGTTTGCAGTGCTCTGTACCCTTGTTGATATATTAATGACTCAATTATGTCAGTTATCACTAATTTTCTTAAATAAAGCGAGGGAGTATCGTTTTTAAGATCTGATTGTTTTTTTTTATCTTTTTATGTTTTAGTTTATGATTTGTTGACTATCAAAAACTGTTCCTGTAATGAAAGTCTAATAGGTCTTTTCTAGGTTTTATTGCAGTTGATCCTAGTCCATAATGATTGTTTGCATTTTAGCTTTTCTTTTCATGTCTCTTTAGGTAATTTTTGGTAATTTCCATTTAATCACAAAAAGCAGTAATAAATTGTTTGTTAGTTTTTTGAAAATAATTGTCATTTGGGGGCCAATGGAAATATTTTAGGGCTTGAAATTGGGATGTTGGTTAGATAATGGCAGTACAAGGTTAATTTTGAGAATATTTACTTCAAGAACTTAGCAACTTTTTATTAGTTTTTGCTTATTTTTATTCAAATTTTTAAACTTCTTGGTTATTTTTTCTATCTGCTTTTCTAATCATTGCAAAAGGAAGTTTTTTATTGGCTTCTACACTGATTGAGTTGGTTTTGATGTTGTAAAAATTCGACATATGGCAAAGGTTATTGAAATTTTCAATTTTGAATTTTCTCAGTTTTGTATATTTGGGTTTGTGGTCAGGTAATCCTCTTTTCAGCTAGAAGCTTGGTTCTTTCCCAGTTAGTTTTTTTGTATTGATTTTTAGCTTTAATGCTGATGATATGAACAACAAGGGTCTCCTAATCTTTATTTGTGCTATATAGTTTTTGACATTTGATGTACTTGACTGAATCTGCTTGTCTCTTAAATATCTATCTCAAAATTTCTCTCAGATTTCAAGTTTTTGTTCTCGTTTTTTAAATTTCAGACCTCGGTATTCAATACGCTGATATCAAAAATCAACAATTTATTGATAATAGTTTTCGTTTTCTAAATATGAGCAACTCATTTTCGTCTTTTTGGCTCCTAATGTTCAGTTGGTGTGCTGCCCATGTTAATGATTTTTTTAAATTAGTTCATTCAATTCTTTGGATTGTATTTCAGGAATTTTCGTGCTGGTTTTTAGTTCTTTGTTTTCCTTAATTCTTTTACGACCATTTGATAGCGCCTTTAGAATTCAAGGAGGGAATTATTTGGTTACTTCTACCACTCACTCAGCAGCTTGATTTTTTTTGTATTCGAAAAAGCAGGTGTTTTCCTGATTAAATGAGTTTTGAAAAATGAGAAATTGGGTCTAGGAAATAAACCCCTGCGGAAAAAAGCCCACTTAACTTTAGATAGGAAATAAACCCCCACGGAAAATAAGCCCCACAGAAATAAAATTTTAAAATTGAATTTCCGTCGTGATAATTTGTTCGGTTGTGATAGTTTCATGGCCCGCGAAGCATGGCCAAACGCGCTAAATGCGCAGCTGTTTAATATTAAAGTGGGAGTTTATTTCCTATCAAAAATGAAGTGGAGGGTTTTTTTTCAGTGGGGTTTTTTTCCGCAACCAGAGAAATATTAGAGTTAATTTCAGTTTTTGAAGCAAACATTTTGATCAGTTCAGGTTTTGTTCATTGAAAAAATTACTTCGCTGATAACATCACTGGTATGAATGCCTGTCATTCTTGTAGAATCCATCGAGTTTTAATCGACAAAACACGAGCTATCCTTTTTTAAATTTGAAAGTTTCCTGTCTCTGCTTTATTTAGCACACAGAGAGGATCAGCAGGGTCGGAACATTATGTGCCACGTTATTCCCTGGCCTCCTTGTTGGTTTTAAAGACACCTGTTTCGACGACATTGATACAATCAATATCAAACTATCAAAAATTAAGTTTGAATTTCGCTAGCACTGATTTATAAAGCTTCCACAGAGAGCTATAAAATGTTTGGGCAAATTTATCTGAATTAACCGCCGCTCATCTTCCTAAAGGTTCTCTAGAAATTCTACGGAATTCGAGGGAATGCAAAATAGGCCTTGTTAATTTTTAACCAACGGCAATATTTTCCCGTTTGATTTTTTTCTTCAGATAGAAAGGAAAATATAAATTAATCATGGATAACTTTACCTTATTTGAAGTTTTAAACTACTCATGGTGAACAATTTCAAATCTTTGAAATTTTTACAATCGTTCATTTTCAGAAAAAATTTCTCATTTTTTGTTGCAAGCCGGAAAGCTAGACTGACCGAGGCAGAACTGGAAATATATTTTAAAAATCTATATCCAAATCTAGATGCTTAACGCCCAACTTCTATTTAAACAATAGAAATGAATAAAAAATAAACTCATAGCATGCGCAAATGTTCAAAATTTAGATTGATGAAAATAATACAAGTCTCAGTTAGAAAAATTCCTGCACACAAGAAGGTTTTCTTCGGTTTGAAAATTGATTTTCATGTTTTTTATGACTGTACGAACAAGTAATTATACATGAGATGTAAAAAAAACAATGCAATATAGCCCACAAAAGAAAGCAGTTTCATTCGACAAAAAGTTCTAGTTATTTCATAATATCCGATGTCACACAAAAACATTTCATATAAATTAGAGGTCAAATCAAATGACCTATGAGTTTTATAAAAGTTTCAGGCGGTTCTACACACTATTGTGCATGATCAAGTTGAACTCGTTCTTAGTAGACAGAGCTGAAGGTTGAGTCCGTTCCCTTTCTGAATGTCCTTCCGATTCTAGAAGAATCCATGAGCCAGAGGAAGTACAAGGAGGGTGATCATAGGAGCGATTGCAGATGCAAAACTCTGCTTCGCTGTCATCTCCTTTTCCTTTTCCCGGATGAACTCGATGTTCTTCTCAGGTGTCTCCATAACCGCAAGAAGAGGTTTTCCCTCGTTCAGAGCCTTGAAATCTTTATCCTCGACCACCTCAATGTGAGTCATGAAGTCGTGTCCGGATCCAGTGTAGTTGCAGCTAATTGGGAATCTATAGTAGTAGAGACCATTTTGCATCTTGGTCTGGGCCTCGTAGAGAGTTTGGGTTCCGGGGTCGGGACAGAGTTCCAGAAGAGCGTTGAATGGATTCTTCTGTTCCTTCAATTGATCTTTGACTTTCTGCAGGACTTCAGTCTGAATCTTGAGAGCCTCTTCGTCCTCTTTGGTAACCTCATAGTCACCCGCATTCGTGATTCCAAAATCCTTGAGGGAATCCTTGAAGTCGAGTACCTTGATGTCGTCACCCTTGATCTGGACTTTCAGGTGCTCGTATCCTCTTGCAGCCTTAGATCTGCAATAGTAGGACAGAATATAGATGGTTTCGTCCTTTGAGCTGATAAACCAGCGCTCAAAGTCTGCGTCACCTATTTTGCATTGAGTCTTTTTGTTGCTATCCGATTGGTACTTTTCGTATGACTGCTTGAACTTATCCTTCATATTGGCAAAGTCATTAGGTAAAATGTAGTAGGTCCCCCATTCGTTCGGAGGATCTTTGGGGGCACTATCATCAGCAACATTGTTGTCAGTCGACTCCGTGGGTGCTGCGTACATCTCTGATGCCATTAGAAAAGCGAGAGCAAGGCTAAGGCCGTTCATTTTGAGGTTCAATATCTAAAGCGAACAAATGCAATTGAAACGACCAATGTAATCATCCAAAATAATAAAAGAAAGTTAACTTCTCTAACCCAAATTTTTTTTAATACAAATAAAAATAAAATTTTAAAAATAAAATACGAAAATAAAAAAATATTTTTTTTAAAGTAAAATAAACACCGTGTTGCGATTGCCTCAAAAAAACTCAACATTCAAAAAATACTATTCACTAAGTTTTTCCCGAAATATTTACGGATATGATTTGTATGCTTTTTGTTAGCCTCGGGTTGATTTCTGCTCACCTAGATTAGGTTGCTCATTGATCTGGTTACTAACCCGAACAATCAGATTTTAACTTACTTTGCTAACTCACCCACAGAATCAAATTTTCAAGCTGAAGTATTCTGTTTTGCACGTTCACTAATATATAAAATCTATTTTCGAATAAATTGTAATTTATAAACCGAGACTTTTGTCTGTCTGTACTCTGTCTGTACACAAGAAGCGTTTTATGAATTTGCCACATCGAAGTTTTTAAATTAATTGTCTATAGATACGAGTATAACGTTTTGCATTTTCTGTAAACATCAAAACCAACGGTCTTTTAACTACACGTGTCACTATTTTTTAAAAAGAATTGCTTTATCAATATAATCTGATAAATGCCAGAAAAAATTAACAGAAATTGGCTCTTTATCGTTGGCAAGCTTATAGATTCTCGTTTAAACTTATAAAAAGACTGAGATTCAAGGCATTACGTTGCAAAAGCTAGATTTGGTAATTTTGACGGTTTTGGTCTCTCGTGGACAACAGAAACAATACGTCATCGCATATTCTTATTCAATGTTTGTGAACAGCGATGTGGGTAGTTGAAAAGTCTCTAATTATCAGCTTAGTATTGCGAGGAACATTTCTGTAATTAATCACTAATTAAGTTTTCTTTCTTTTCCATGTATTGACACGTTAGCTATATCCTGGTTAATGGATACTGCAACTGTAAAACAGTGGGTGCGGACAACAGTGACAAAATCATGTCACTGCTGTCCACGCTCACTCAAAAACAGGCATCGTGGACAAATGTCACGGATATTACATTCAATATTTACAATAAATAAAGACAATTCAAAGACAACTCTCCAGTTCGAAAAATCATGGAAACCTAATTGTTAAATCAATCATTGCCTAATAGCCTTAAACAGATAATTACACAACCAATAATAGAATTTGAATTGTATTGGTTGCTGCATTTTTTGCACTTTGATAATTTTCCTAGTCAAATGTGCGTGCTGATTTTCGTCACGCCTAAAGAGGAAGTTTAGCGAGAAAGTGAGTAATTTTTCGCTCTTATATTTTTTCACTCTGACATTTTTTCACTCTTATTTTTCAATTGAGTCAGAAAGTTTAAAAAAAATGATAAAATTTTTCGGTTTCTTTTTCCACGTGCTGCATTGTTTTCTGTTTTTCGAGATTTCTTTTAATGATTTTTCCAAATCCATTCTTAATGATTTTTAGGTCTAGTTTTTAATAAGTCCTTGAAACTGTTTTTACAATTACTTGAAAGACTTGTCCTGCTATCTTTAATTTGTCGTTCACATTTTGTTAGAACCATTTGATCGCCAAAACGCAAATGAGCAACATATTTTCTGACTTATTTTGAAGCAGCTGAATTTTGTTGCGTGACGTCATTTGTTGCTCTCCGGGTACAAGTTTTTAGTTCAATTGGGTGATAAATTTTATCAAACTTGACTTACCTCACGACAGCGAGAGAAAGACTTCACTCATTCATTAAATCTACATTGAGAATGTAAACTCTAATTAAATAGAGATCAATATAACAAATTTATCTTAAGTTGCGTCAGATGCTGATGGTACGAGCCGTCTTTTTAGCTAAGCTTCTCGCCAGGCTATTTCGCGGCTATCATCAGGCAACCTGTCGGCTATGTTTGATTTAAATTCCAAGTTCCCACTGAGGTTACCATTTTTAAGTTCATTGCGAATGTGAATATTTAAAGCAGACAGGGTCGTGTAGCTGTCTCATGATGCGACTTACTGTTTTATTCAAAAAAGGAATATTGTTCTCGTTAAAATTTTATCTTTTGCAAAAATTCTGGCATTTTTCACAAATTTCTCTGCAGAATAATTGTTCACTTTGTACAGAGCTCCGTGAAGTTGTATTTGTAGCTGTCGTACAGGTCTACAATTCGCAGATAATTTTGTCGGGATGCGCTCATTGCCCTTTTTAACTGGTACCTTAAGTGCATTTGTATCATAATAAAAAATAGATATATTAGTAGTAGTGTGACTGCCTATCCACAACTTGCGTGTGGTGCGGCGACATTTCTGCATCTACGCCATGATGAATGACATGCGGTCCCCGGGTTAGGGGGGCCAGGAGGGGCATCGTCAACATCGGCAAAAGGGGCAAGGAAAGCGAATTATTCTGTGCATTGTGGTCCTGTTGATGTTGATTGTGGCTGATGATATTAAGTCGAGCCAGTTAGCTACCTCTACTGGTCTTTCCCCCAGGTCGATCACTTTCAGGTCCGTGGTGTTCCTACTGCAGTTGAAAATGTGGTTTACGTCATGTGTTGCTACTTCAAATTTGGGAGAGGTTATCAACATTGTTACAGATCCTACTGAAATAAAAGTTTAGCAGGGGGCAGTATCCAGTTCTCAGTTGTGCCAATCGGATACGTGCAATTCGTGGCAGGGCAGCGTTTGTTCTTCTGCTATCTTTGGTGAAGGTGTGCCTAGTTGGTTGCTGTCTTTGTTCAACTGAGTATGAACCGTGTGTGGGTGGATACTTCTGAGCGCATTTTTGTATTCTCTGCTATTTAATTGCTCTTTAATGTTTGTGTAATGTTTCATGCG
The DNA here is from genome assembly GCF_964194025.1 of Convolutriloba macropyga. Taxonomy (NCBI): domain Eukaryota; kingdom Metazoa; phylum Xenacoelomorpha; order Acoela; family Convolutidae; genus Convolutriloba; species Convolutriloba macropyga. The sequence continues at coordinate 2,088,458 of NC_134478.1, read as the reverse complement.
GTCCCTATAAGTATTATTTAATGTCGGTCTCACGGGACAAAAACTGGCTGAGGATGTTGTTTTATGATCTGCACGATGGCTGTGATAACTGCCGGCTAAAAATTGTTCTGCTAACACTTCTGTATGGGCTTTAACAGTCAGCGTTTCACCCTCATTGTGTAAGTCATTGATGTCAGACATTTTACCACAGCCAGGAATTAATGTTTTGTTGTCTTAGAGTCTTACAATGCTTTGTTGTCTTACAGTTGTCTTGTTTTGTTGACTCACAATCCATAGAGCAATGGAACAACAAGTTCGACTGTAAGCGCTGCTCTTGGTGCAAGCTCTTTGAAGTCAAAGAGTCGACTGGAAAGAACTTTCGCGTTTTTTATCATTAGTTTCAAACGAATTTTTGTAATTATTTTGTTTGTTGGCCGCTGACATTTTCGTTAGAGCGATTTTCACTTAGAGCGATTCGTTAGAGCGATTTTAGAGTGATTTTTACTTCGCATTTGATATGTGCTCAATCTAAATCGCTCATTCAGAATCTAACTAGCTGAACTCAATTGCAGTTTTGTTTTACGACTCAAATCCATAAGTTTGAATTGCAATTTTCCGGGAAACTTCAAAAAGTGCTTTTAGTTTATTTTTCACTCGGGTAGTGATAAAAAAGTAAACAGGGCGATGTACATAGTATTTTGTTACCTAAAATCTAAATTTACCTAAAGCTTAATATTGTAATATTGTACTGAAAGCACGATATTGAGGAAAACTCAAATTTCGAGGGGGTGCAAAAATATCAACTGTATAGGTCTGACCGGTGGTAACAGTTTGATCTAAATAACCGACCTAATAAAAATCAGTTGCAAAATTTGCAATAACTGCAAATTTTCCCAAACTTTTAAAATTTGTTTATTTTGTTTAAAGTACGGTGAGAACTAACCTTGCTTGTTTCAGGCACGGTAGATTTTGCTATAGACTGTTTTCTGATTGCGGGTTGTATTGATTATCGGTCTAAGGACTGCTGTTGAGTTGCACTGTCTATGCTAAAGTGTCTCCTGTGTTAAGTGTTCACGTGTTGTATTCCTGACAAACTTTATCTGAAATTCATCCACTAATATAACATTAAAACTGACAAGAGGTATTTTATAAAGATAATGTATTGTAGGCTACACTAGCAATACACGCAAAGTATAATAAAATACTCAGAAAATAGCAGCTATGATGGCAATGAAAATGCGATAAGGGGGCGAAAAATGGGGAACGTGGAAAGGTAGTTATAACGCGTTGAATTTTTACAATCTACACAAGTAGGACAAATCACACGGCACGAATTTAAGGCATAAAATAGAGGCTCTAAAAACAGCAAGTGCGCGTGTACAGTGCTAGAGTTATGGTTATTCCGTGTATTACATTTTCTATACTCCCAACAGCTTAACAAAAATTTAGAGGGAAAAAATAATGCATAAAGCGCTAAGCACAATTTTTGCATGTCTGATTTTTTTAAGCTTATTTCATTTTTCCGTTCGTTCTTTTCACTCAATGCTATATAGTGTATAAGGAGCTAAAATGAGAATGCGGAGGCTGGAAAAAAAGAGGAACAAATTTTTCAAGCTACAATTGTGTACATGAGCGTTTATAGCAGCATGTATTGATGAAAATGGAAAACGAAGCAGGAATCAAAGGGGGGGGGGGGGGAGCAAATGAAAAGAGGCGACATTATAAATTATGGAAGGGGTAAAAACTGCGCAGTTTACACACGATACATTCTACTTTTTTTTTGGGGGGGGGGGGTGGTTAGAGGGCTGCGTGCGGTACTACGTCTATGGGAATTATAGGCAACAAACTAAACGCAGGTATATATACGTCAAATGAACAGAAAACCGATGTCTCAAATAGCCGAAACAACGGACATTTATTAGTCTTATGAGATAAAAACGTAATATTTCACTTTCCATTACTGTTTGATCACGTTCAAACTTTTTGCTGAACATAGTTTTAGTTATTGTTAAATTTTGAGACTTTCGGTTATGGTTTTGTAGACTAATTTTTGTTGGTTCCCAAGACGATTGAAAGGAAATTCTGTGATATTGGAAATTTGATCGATACTACTATAGCATTCACAAAAATTCCCCGCAGTCGGCCTTATTAATCTTCAAAAGGAGAACGATGGAAAGCAACAACCATAAAATAACCGAAACTCTGTTAGCCGAAAGTACCATCTTAACTTAAGGATTTTAACAGATGGCTTTTAATTAAAAACAGCAATTCGAGCTGTTTCCGCTCTTTTCGTGAACAAATTATCTTTAACAATATTTTTAAATTTTTTTAAATTTAAAAATATTTTTAACAAAATGTGAACCCAACTATCCTGTTTTTATAGATTTTGTTTGTAGGCCTTATTTGAGAAAATATAAAAAATCAAAATTCAAACTTCAAAATTTATTATTACTAGGATCTATCTATATAATAAACTCATGGTTCAGATTAGGTTATATATAATCTATTTTGAAACCACAGTGCGTCTTTGTCTAACTTATTACGGCAATGAATGGAAAAGAAAACTTAATCAAAAATCTCAAATTACAAAAAGCTCTTCGAGCAACTTCTACAATTCACTTTGAACACAACCCAATCCAAAGAAACTCAAAAGAAATCATTCTATCATTGAAAATGGGTAACACCGTTTTTAGCAATATATAAACTTTCGAAAACTAAGATAAGCTGGTTTTCTTAAAACCGTGTAAACGAAAAAATTAGTCTGTTTTTGGCTGTTTTTTTTAAATACTGCTAATTGTTTTGTATAGCTTTAACAAATAGGATGCGGGCTGGTCATTGCTTTTTTGTATAAACTAGCAAGCATAGATGTTAATACAGAGATGATAATACAGAAATGTTTTTTTTTAATAATACACTAAAGGAGGGTTCGCTGTGGGGTAGCAAAAGATTTGAGGACAAAATTTGGGATAATACCAGTTCCCGTTAAATTCTGCTATATGACCAATCTTCTACCTGGTGACCACCTTGTGATGTTTGCTTCCACTACTGCGCGCATCAAAGAAAAGTAATACTTACAAACGTGATAATGAGGAAATAGTCGTGACTGGAATTCCCACGGAATGAAAAACAACCCAGCTATACAGGGGAAGAGCTGAACAAGAAGCAGGCACAAAGAAAAAGATAGAAAGACACATGTAGTCTAAGATAGGATATGAGAGTAGAAATTGCGAAATATGTAACTATATTTAACTCAAGTTACAACTGCTATTTATTGTTTTGAATACTGGAGCTGCTCTCGGCTTTAATTCGCATGCACTGCTGCTTGCTTGACAGAAATTGAGGTCTCAAAATAAATTTAAAGTCAAAGAAGTTATTCTCAAAAAATATTTCAACTCTAAAAAATATGCTTAACTTATGATATAGCTTACGAAACGTTAACATTTTGATTTATACCAGGAAAGTATTTTTCAATTTATTATCCCTATCTGTTTTGACTTGTCAAATTTATAACCATAGGGTTCTAGATTCGAATTTACCTGTTCACAAAAATAAAAGCTACACCAGTGCGAAAATAATGATTGAATTAATGAAGCTTGGAGAACATTTAACTGAATTGCTTAATTTGACTAAATAAATAAATTTACATTTTTTTCTCTGCCGTTTCAAAGAAATTATAAAATGGAAAAATTATGTGTCATGGTTGCTAATGCAGTACCTTAGCTCCCATGTACTTTAAGCCAATGGCAAGAGCAGCATACCTGTTCATTTGTTCCGGCCCTCCATTTTTCCCATCTACCCCAATTCTGTTCCCTCCCACGTCAGGACCTATTTGTCCCTAACCCTTCCCTGTTCCCCAAGGGGTATGCTCGTGTCCATAGAACATGGATAAAGGCATTTATTTATCCAACTACGCGTTTTAGTAAGTTAAGTATACCAAAAAATATATTTTAGCTGCGCGAGGGACTAGTTTTAAAAGTTCGCTGAAAAATCTAACATAGTTTGTCGGATCTGCTAGAATGTGTTGAATTATTGTTCATTTCAATATTTTTATACTCTTTTCAATGCTCTAAATTTCGACCCTGAAAAGTCGACAATTTCTAATTTTCGGTCATTCTTATTGTTAAATTTATAATTAAGCTTTACTTCTTAGGTGAACAAGCCGAAGGGAACTGCAATTATTAAGACTACGCGACAAGACAAACAACAAAATCAAATAAGAACAACAGACATTATTTACATCGGAAACTCAATATCTATTTTTTTTTTGAAAAAGACTTAATAACAAAGTCAAAATAGCGTCAAATAAAACCTTAACTCAACAAATAATTTGGTTCTTCACAAGAAAAAACATGAGACCAGTTATTAATTAGACTCGGTAACAAGTAGACAGAAAAGAACACAAACGGCAAAGTTGAAAAATACGTTTCTGGTTTTTGAAAACAAATAATTTCAAATAATAAATCGAGTTTCAAATAAAGCCACTAGGATCAACTGAAATCTTTAAATAGGTTTATGTTCATAAGCAACTCCATACGAAGACAATGAGACTTATCATTATCCAGAATATTTCGACAAGTACAGACGAATAAAAAAATTCAAATAAATTTTGCAAGAAAACAGTGCCAAAGCCGTTAAAACCATAATCTTCGGTAAATAATATGAAATCAGTTGCAACTTCTTTGCAAAACAAAAATGCGATATGCGACCTGTGAATCATGCGATTAGCTAACAAGAAAAACATAGTTCAAAATTTAAAAATGCTACTGTAATTTTCGAGAAAAAAAAATAACTTCAAAGTCAAAAACCTCAGCTATTAACTGAAATCCTTAAATAGGTTCAATTAGTTCTTCAAAGGAAGCCAATATGATTTGCTTTTATTCAAAATGCGTCATATGCCGACAAGAAGAACGACAAATAAAGACAAAAATCAAAACGCTAAGTAAATTTTTGCAAAAACAGGTGTCGAAGCCGTTAAAACAATATGCAATGCATAAAAAAACAATGGACACGTTCAATTGTGCACTTCATCATCACCAATAGTGTAATATGCGACCAATAAAATCATTTGTGTAATTAATGAGACTGAGCAACAAGTAGACAAAAAAGAACAGCAAATTGCAAACTTTAAAAATTCTAGATGTTTTTCAAAACATTTGATTTCAAAGCCATGAAAAACTTTAGCTATAAATAGAAATCATAAAAAGGTTACTTGGTCCATCCATAGGAAACAGCCAAGATCTGCATTTACCCAGAATTGTTCATAGGACTACCAACACAAGAAATAAAGACAAAAAAATTCCATCCAATGCTGCTAGAAGACGGCGTCGAAGCCGTTAAAACTATAATCTATTAACTGAAAAAAATGTGCCGTCTTTCTGAACGCCAATATATGACCTGTCAATACTAGGCAATCGTCAAAGACGGGGAAATGTCCAAAACAATTTTGCAAAATCTCGTATCTTAAAAGCCGAAAAACAAATACCTACAATAAATAAAAAAAAATTATTCTATCAGAGACAATCCGACCTGTTTGTGCTGACCTTAATCTAAAAATTGTCCTAGACATGTATTCTTTAAACTACTTCGGAGACCAGTTGGACCTGTCATGAGTAAGTTTTGATTTGAATTATTCTGTTCTGCGATAAACATAAATAAAAGCAGAAATTACAGAAAAAGTTCTAAAAAATACAGCAATTGATTACAATCCGAATTATATTTGGACAAAAAAGAACAACGATTATACCAAAATTAGCCGCGTCATTACTGTTCGTCCATTAAGAACTGCTAATGGTTCCGAATAATATGGATATGGATAATTTGACAAAAAAGTCAAAATATCAAAATTTGGATAATTATCGAGTTAAATTAGCAACAAGAAATCGTTCAAATTTTCAATAACACTCTCGAAGGAAGCTGAAGTAAAACTGGCCCTATTTGGAGTCAACATAGATTCTGTCAGAAGCTTTTAGGGTGTGTTAATTTGGCTAATTTAAAAGGGGACTAAAGAAGCTTACCTTGTTCCATTTTTGATGAAAGGCTGAGTTTTGAAAAATATGCAACAATTTTATCAAAAAATGGATCACACAGTTCAGCAACACTCTGTTATCTTTAGAGGTAGAACCAACAACACTACCGTTAACAATTCTAGCATATTTTTCAGCAAAATGGGCATAAAATTGAGTGCCTCAATATTTCCGTCTTCTTCATTAAGTGATAACGAGGTTGCGGAGAGTTTATTTTTTGGGAATTGAAATGCATCAAAAGGTTTAGAATTGTACAATTGAAAGCGTCGATGAGTTGAAAAAAAAGTTTTAGAAGAAATGACTGAACATCATTTAAACCAAAAAGAAGTACCAAAAAATGGGAAAAATGGATCTACTTTTCTCCTCCAAAAAAAGTTTGAAAAACACAAAAAAGCATCGCAGATGATTAGGAATCAGCAATTAATTCAGTTTGATGTTCGTACTCAATTGAAAATCATTTGTGCAAAAATTAGGTTAATTTGCTTAATACAACCACTTGAGATACGGATCACAATTAGGTAGATGCTGTTTAAATTACTGGTTTTGTTTCCTTTAAATTGGTCTGAGAGGTTTGTTTCAGAATAAAATTTGCAGTGCTATAGAGCGGTTGTGGGGAACACGTTTCATACGTTGAAAATTTTGATAGATCAGGTAATCTTTTGGCGCCATCAAATATTTAACTTGTGGAGCCTTCAATTATAATTATATATTTTCTAGCAAAAGCAGTCTGCAACCGAACTTTATTTTGACAAACAGACATTTCTACTGAAAAAAAGCACACAAAAGTGAAAAGCTTCGATTGATATGAGTAATGAAACTTTGGCAAACTTTAAACAAATGTCACAAACAGCATGTGGTACATAGGTACTACAATGTGTACTTATCTATTCCATCATCCATTTCTCCCCATTCCTTATTTGGTGCAATTACTAAGTTTATTGTTGATGTGTGTTGATAATTGACATCACGTTCCACTTCAAGTTTCCATTTCTATTCAAAGTTCATACATTTTGCAACTCGCTGCTAAGTTGTTCACTCCGTTGCTGTAAAAATTCTAGTTTGCTCATATATACTTTTGTCTAGCAACCAACCGTGGATTTGCCTAACTTATTCTTCTATCTCCAATTTGTCTGGATCTAACCCACTACTGAATTAAACTTCAATAAAGTCGTTCTATTCGCCAGGCGAAACTAGTCAGTAGTTCTAATTGGCCGAATTGTCCCGCGAAACTAATCAGTAATTCTAATGGGCCGAATTGCCCCGCGAATCACTCCAAAAGTGTAATTTATTAAGCCTGAATCGCTTCGCGAATCAGCATTAGAAAATTAATCAGTCTAAACGCACCGCGAATCAAGGCTAGAATAACGTAGCAAAGATTTGCATACGACATTGAGCAAGCAGGATCTAGGAAGAATCCCTTGGCCACTGACCCGTTCTGGGAACAACCTCGACGGAACCACCACTTCGATGGGAGAGGTGGAGCACCCAAGTTAAGCTAGCCATTCTTGCTGAGGGAGGAATAACCTTGGACACTCGACTTACAAACCCGCATATGTAACCCTTCCAGCGGAATGGAGTTAAAAACAACCAATCGATGATCCGAGGCCACAGAACGAGAACGTCAAACACGAAATGCCAAAATAAAATTGAGCTGGGAATTAAAATGTCGGAAATTAATCGAAGCCGGAGTACTCTGTTGTGACCGACCCTGGGACCTTTGCTGCGACAGAAAATGCATCTCTCCTCTATCTGATCATCGGGACTGAGGGAAGACGAATTTGAAACAGAAAAGAACCCCATGAAGTCTTTAATGAAATGACAACTAAAGAACTGAGGAAGCTAATGGAACTATTCTTCATTAGAACCCGTAATTCTACGTTCGATATTAAGTTCGATAGAACAAATCAGTTAAAAAAAACAAACACCAGATGCCGAATATTGACAGCCTAGTACAATTAATTTTTCACAAAATATGAGCTTAAACGATTCATATTTTAAAATCGATTTGCAAGACACTTATACCCAGCTCAATTTACTTCCAGAAACCGCGCGGCATTTAGACTTCAAAATACTTAGCGGCGATATTTTAGGCACATATCGATTCAAACCAGGTTCCTACGGTCTGACAGATATGCCGGCCGAATTTCAAAAAGCCACAGATACAATTGGTCTTACAAACACATATTGGTCTTACAAAGACGATATTTTAGTCAATAGTAGCGGAACGTTGGACACGAATACCTAGATCTGATCAGAAAGAGTTTGAAGAAAGTAGACGATGAAAACCTGAGAATAAATCTAACGAAATGCCAATTTGTAAAGAATGAAATTGAATGGCTCGCTATAACTTCACAAAAAATTGTTTAAAACCATGAGAAACAAAAATGAGCGCTATCCTGAATTTAAAACCACGAAATACAGTGAGAAGAATTAGATCTTTCCTCGGATCTGTACACCATCTCAGTAAATTTATACCAAACCTAGCCAAATTATGTCACCACTTAAGACCATTATTGAAAAAATCAGAAAAATACACATGGACCAAAAATCACACCACACATTTTGAAGAAATAAAATAGCACAAGCAACTGAAAATAAACTCCAAAAACACAAATTTACAAACCAAAATAAAATGCGACGCATCTAGAGAAGTTTTAGGGGCAGCCCTTGAACAATTAGACCACGGGGGCTGGAACAAAGTTGCGTTCGCCTCGCGATTTTTGAACTCGTTCGAATCCAGATATAGACTAAAAGAACTTGAGCTTCTGGAGGTCGTATGGGCTATCGAATAATTCAAGTACTACCTATTTGGACACAAATTTACAGTCAGTAAAATCATCGGGAAATACATTCTATCATGAAAGAACATCGTTCTAACAAAACGTAAAGTAGATAACTCGCTGGGTACACCGAAATTTACAATTCAATTTAGAAATAAACATTTGCTGGGCACAAACATGGGCCTAGTTGATTACATCGCTCGCGAGACAAATCAATGAAACCCAATGGTACCAAGATTAGATTTAGTGTAACGCAGCGCCAAACGCTTCCATTCAAATCAATCTAATTACGAGTCAGTTGCGCCACAGATTGAGGCAAATTACCAGCCAATACCCAAATATGACAAGTATGCAAGCGTAAAAGCTAATTTCGCACGAAAAAATTCAAACAATTCACGCAAATTCGCAATTTGGCGCCAAAATTCATTGCTCAGAAGGTATGAACAAATTGATTGACAACACCGAAACAAATCATTCCACAAATTTGATAGCTCATATTCACTCAGATAATACTCAATGCAACTTGCACAGCAATTTATACATCCTGGTGACATGCCTAAAAAGTCAAAAACCAGCACACAACCCAGACTTCGTTTCGACGATGAGCCCCAACAAACCACGTCCCAAACGCAGACACCATAGACCTCAACAACTGATGGAATTCATACGCTGCATTCAAGTAAACCAGCTACACCGTCGGACATCTATGCGGACGCCTTTAATTTCGCCCTGAGCAAAATATTCAAAAAACGCTTGCTAGCTTGGCTGGCGACGAATGATGCTAACTTGAAAAAAGTCCGCGGCTGTGTGTTGACAGGGAACGAAGAGCGCTGCAAACAGGTGAGTCCCTACATACACCGCTTCTGGCGGGACTTACAGGTGAAGTCGGGCCTTGTTTCCATTGATGATCGTATCGCGATTCCTCAATCCATCAAAAACGACTACATAGAGGCAATTTCTTTGACCAATCTCGGTAGTTGGGGGATGACTGATATGATCATCCAAGCATGGTGGCCATACATGAACAGGGACATCCTATCGAAGAACTCAAAATGCGGTTTCTGCAAAAAATCGTTAAAAATTTAAAGCCCTTCATACCTTCAACATATTGCCCCTCCATAAAACCGTGCAAAGAACCCAATAAAGAGATTCAAATTGATTTTGGCGGTCCAATCTATAGACCACGGCGGCTGGAACACAGTTGCGTTCACCTCGCGATTTTTAAACTCGTTCGAATCCAGATATAGACTAAAAGAACTTGAGCTTCTGGAGGTCGTATGGGCTATCGAATACTTCAAGTACTACCTATTTGGACACAAATTTACAGTCATCAAAGATCATCGGGAAATACATTCTATCATGAAAGAATATCGTTCTAACAAAACGTAAAGCAGTAGATAACTCGCTGGGTACACGGAAATGTAATATTCAATTTAGAAATAAACATTTGCTGGGCACAAACATGGGCCTAGTTGATTACATCGCTCGCGAGACAAATCAATGAAACCCAATGGTACCAAGATTAGATTTAGTGTAACGCAGCGCCAAACGCTTCCATTCAAATCAATCTAAATACGAGTCGGTTGCGCCACAGATTGAGGCAAATTACCAGCCAATACCCAAATATGACAAGTATGCAAGCGTAAAAGCTAATTTCGCACGAAAAAATTCAAACAATTCACGCAAATTCGCAATTTGGCGCCAAAATTCATTGCTCAGAAGGTATGAACAAATTGATTGACAACACCGAAACAAATCATTCCACAAATATGATAGCTCATATTCACTCAGATAATACTCAATGCAACTTGCACAGCAATTTATACATCCTGGTGACATGCCTAAAAAGTCAAAAACCAGCACACAACCCAGACTTCGTTTCGACGATGAGCCCCAACAAACCACGTCCCAAACGCAGACACCATAGACCTCAACAACTGATGGAATTCATACGCTGCATTCAAGCAAACCAGCTACACCGTCGGACATCTATGCGGACGCCTTTAATTTCGCCCTGAGCAAAATATTCAAAAAACGCTTGCTAGCTTGGCTGGCGACGAATGATGCTAACTTGAAAAAAGTCCGCGGCTGTGTGTTGACAGGGAACGAAGAGCGCTGCAAACAGCTGAGTCCCTACATACACAGCTTCTGGCGGGACTTACAGGTTTAGTCGGGCCTTGTTTCCATTGATAATCGTATCGCGATTCCTCAATCCATCAAGGACAACTACATAGAGGCAATTTATTCGACCCATCCCGGTAGTTGGGGGATGACTGATATGACCATCCAAGCATGGTGGCCATACATGAACAGGGACATCCTATCGAAGAACTCAAAATGCGGGCTCTGCAATAAAATCGTTAAAAATTTAAAGCCCGTCATACCTTCAACATATTGCCCCCCCATAAAATCGTGCAAAGAACCCAATAGAGATTCAAATTGATTTTGGCAGCCCAATCTATAGACCACGGGGGCTGGAACACAGTTGCCTTCGCGTCGCGATTTTTCAGATCGTTCGAATCCAGATATAGACTAAAAGAACTTGAGCTTCTGGAGGTCGTATGGGCTATCGAATAATTCAAGTACTACCTATTTGGACACAAATTTACAGTCAGTAAGATCATCGGGAAATACCATCTATCATGAAAGAACATCGTTCTAACAAAACGTCAAGAAGTAGATAACTCGCTGGGTAAACCGAAATTTACTAGTCAATTTAGAAATAAACATTTGCTGGGCACAAACATGGGCCTAGTTGATTACATCGCTCGCGAGACAAATCAATGAAACCCAAAGGTAGCAAGATTAGATTTAGTGTAACGCAGCGCCAAACGCTTCCATTCAAATCAATCTAGATACGAGTCGGTTGCGCCACAGATTGAGGCAAATTACCAGCCAATACCCAAATATGACAAGTATGCAAGCGTAAAAGCTAATTTCGCATGAACAAATTAAAACAATTCACGCAAATTCGCAATTTGGCGCCAAAATTCATTGCTCAGAAGGTATGAACAAATTGATTGACAACACCGAAACAAATCATTCCACAAATTTGATAGCTCATATTCACTCAGATAATACTCAATGCAACTTGCACAGCAATTTATACATCTTGTCGACATGCCCAAAAAATCAAAAACCAGCACACAACCCAGACTTCGTTTCGACGATGAGCCCCAACAAACCACGTCCCAAACGCAAACACCATAGACCTCAACAACTGATGGAATCCATACGCTGCATTCAAGTAAACCAGCTACACCGTCGGACATCAATGCGGACGCCTTTAATTTCGCCCTGAGCAAAATATTCAAAAAACGCTTGCTAGCTTGGCTGGCGACGAATGATGCTAACTTGAAAAAAGTCCGCGGCTGTGTGTTGACAGGGAACGAAGAGCGCTGCAAACAGCTGAGTCCCTACATACACAGCTTCTGGCGGGACTTACAGGTGAAGTCGGGCCTTGTTTCCATTGATGATCGTATCGCAGTTCCTCAATCCATCAAAGACGACTACATAGAGGCAATTTATTCAACCCATCCCGGTACTTTGAGGATGACTGATATGACCATCCGAGCTTGGTGGCCATACATGAACAGCGACATCCTATCGAAGAACTCAAAATGCGGGCTCTGCAATAAAATCGTTAAAAATTTAAAGCCCGTCATGTCTTCAACATATTGCACCTCCATAAAACCGTGCAAAGAACCTAATAAAGAGATTCAAATTGATTTTGGCGGCCCAATCTAAAATGAAAAAGACCATGAGGTTTATTTTTTTCCTGTATAGGCCGTTTCTCAAAATTTCCATCGGCGGAGGTATTTGACAACGCCAATGCTAATAATATTCAAAAATTCCTCCATAGTTATATTCTATTACACGGCGTTCCGCGGCGCAGTGAGATGCCAAATTGGTAAGCAAATCAATAACTTTTGCGAGCAAAACAATATGGAAACAATCGCAGCGCCCACAGAGCCATTGGCTTAGTAGAACGCCTAATCCAGACAATTAAACGTAGATTGGGGTCCATCAAAAAAGCTGCTGAAACGCAATTCAATTTGAAAGTTCAGTAAATTCTACAATATACCAGCTCAAAATATCCAGGCAGTCAAAAACTTGAAAAGCCCATTTTAGGCGCATTTCGACCGAAAAGCAAATACGCCATTAAGAAATTTAAGCAAGAAATCAAATCTAAACAAACTGTCATATCAAAATAATATAAAGAAATATTAAGATCAAAAAACAGTTCAGTGGACCACCCTCATACCCAAACACAAATGGGAGTACCGAATCCGCAGCGACACTGAAATGGAGAACAATCAAACCAGTGGCGTTTGCGACGCGAATGAGCGGCAACTGCGTGATAATTGAAACGAAACGCGTTTGATAAAAGTAGACGGGCGTGATCGTGGCATCCCTAGAATAGAGGAAACTTTACAACTGAGACTTGCGAAAAAGATACCAGCAAACAAAAGGTCAAAAAAGGATCTAGAAGGATTATATGAAGTCTTGGCTCCCGGCTCAACAATCCTGAAAGACGACATCACCTATACAAATAAGGAACCGGACAGGATGCCGGCAACGGTGCAAAAATCTGACGTAGCAAATTTTGGCACAACAGCCGAATGAGACACCCCTCAGTGTTTAAGCAGACAGGCGGACAAAAACACCATCAGGGAAAACCACAGAGGACAAAATCACAAAACACGTCAACGATCCAAAACGAAAAGTGGAGGGCGAAAAACAATTTCGCAAAAACCACTGGTCGACGACGTCAGCATTGTCTCATAGGTGAATTCCAATTTCTCCAGAGCCTTAAGAGTAAGAATGCCGGTAAAACCAGCTAATCCGCAATCTCCATCGCCGAACAAGAAAACTTAAACGAAAATTCCGAACGGCACGTCGAAGGAACCGCGTCGCAGTGAAAGAAATTGCGCCACGAATACCACCTAGACAGACTTGATAGTATCCTGCTCCGCGATATTGGCTGGTCCAAAACGCCGCAAAACGAGCAGCAAACCTCAAAATTTAAGGCGAACAACACAACATTCAACATCAATAATTCAAAGCAGCTCTTCCGACTTCTCCCCAATCGCGCCGCAAAAAAGCGCATTTGAAGGCATTCAAACTCTGGCAGAGCAAAACCCAACTTCCACTACTCATCTTGAAATCGATATAATATCACCACCAATTGCACCCCTGATCCAGACATATCAATCACCTAATCTGGACCCGAGAAAACTTCCTGCACTAGAAGCCAAGATGAACACCGACTCGGATAGTGATTGACACTGCTAAAAGTCAAGGAAAAACAAACATCAATCACATATTCTATTATTTATAGTAACCAGTACATATGATATCTAATTTCTATCAAAAGTTGTAAATTATGAGGAGGAAATGTGGTACACAGGTACCACAATGTGTACTTATTCATTTTATCATCCATTTCTCCCCATTCCTTTTTTGGTACATTTCCTTATTTGAACTGTTCATGTCTGTTGATAAATGACTTCACGTTAAAGTCTCCATTTCTAGTTAAAGTTCAAACCTTTTGCAACTCGCCGGTAAGTTGTTTATTCCGATGCTGTAAACATTCTGGTTTGCTCATAAATACTTTTGTCTAGCATTCAACCATGGATTTGCCTAAATTATTCTTCATTCTCCATTTTGTCTTGTTGTAAGCCATTACTTAATTAAACTTCAATAAATCGTTCTAATCGCCAAGCGAAACTAGTCAATAGTTCTGATGGGACGAATCAGTAATTCTAATGGGCCAAATTACGCCGCGAATCACTCCAACTATATAGTAATTTATTGAACCTGAATAACACCGCGAATCAGCATTAGAAAATTAATCGCTCTTAACGCAACGCGAATCAAGACTAAAATAACGTAGAAAAGAATTGCGTACGACAAAGCTTCTATTAGAACAATTTAAACTTCTTCCACTTGAAAGCGGATGCTTTCAGTTATTTTTTTATATGGAAGCCCACCGAGCTTTTAAGTTTTCATTTCAAAAATTACCAAATATTTGTAAATTTGTTTTGACTGCTAAAACGTAACACAAGGTTTATAAGTTTTGAAATTAACTGTTTAAAAAACGGCGGCTTTTTCAACAGAAAAAATAAGTTTTTGCCAATTTTGGAAAACAATCGAGAAATAATCAAAATTGACAAGCATTATTTTTTCACTTCTTTTGTTTCAAAGAAAATGTAGCTTTTAGCAACGCGTATGAGGTAAATTGGATCAAGTAGAAATAGTTAAGCAAGACAGGGGGGGGGGGGTAAAAGGAAGTACCTATGTATTAAGATTAGGTACAGCCCTATTTCGCTCAAATTCCAAAGATGTACCTCACAGCTTGACACCCACGCTGTTCTCTCAAAGGGGATTAGTTAGGTAATGTTTTAATATTAAGATTAGGTATAGCCCATTTTCGCTCAAATTCCCAAGATGTACCTCACAGCTTGACACCCACGCTGTTCACACGAGGGGGATTAGCAATTTAATCCCTTAATATTAAATTAGTAAGGCTTACTAATTCCCATATTCCACTTTAATAATGTAAATTTTCAAAGACGTACCTCACAGCATGACACCCAAGCTGTTCTCTCAAAGGGGATTAGTTAGGTAATGTTTTAATATTAAGATTAGGTATAGCCCATTTTCGCTCAAATTCCAAAGATGTACCTCACAGCTTGACACCCACGCTGTTCACACGAGGGGGATTAGCAATTTAATCCCTTAATATTAAATTAGTAAGGCTTACTAATTCCCATATTCCACTTTAATAATGTAAATTTTCAAAGACGTACCTCACAGCATGACACCCAAGCTGTTCTCTCAAAGGGGATTAGTTAGGTAATGTTTTAATATTAAATTAGATAGGGTGACTCATTTACACTTACGTACGGTTTACGTGATTTTCAAAAGTGTTCCTCACAGCATGGTACCCAAGCTGTTCACACGAAGGGGATTAGCAAGACAGTGCCTTAACAACAAATTAGTAAGGACATTGACCCCCTACCATATTACAAATTACTAATGTCAATTTCTAAAGATGTACCTCACAGCATGACCCACAAGCTGTTCACACGAAAGGGGATTAGTTAGGTAATGTTTTAATATTAAATTAGGTAGGATGACTCATCTACAGTTACGTACGTTATACGTGATTTTCAAAAATGCACCTCACAGCATGATACCCACGCTGTTCACACGAGGGGGATTAGCAATTTAATCCCTTAATATTAAATTAGTAAGGCTTACTAATTCCCATATTGCATTTTAATAACGTAAATTTTCAAAGACGTACCTCAGAGCATGACACCCAAGCTGTTCACACGAAGGGGATTAGCAAGACAGTGCCTTAACAACAAATTAGTAAGGACATTGACCCCCTACCATATTACAAATTACTAATGTCAATTTCTAAAGATGTACCTCACAGCATGACCCAGAAGCTGTTCACACGAAAGGGGATTAGTTAGGTAATGTTTTAATATTAAATTAGGTAGGATGACTCATCTACAGTTACGTACGTTATACGTGATTTTCAAAAATGCACCTCACAGCATGATACCCAAGCTGTTCACACTAAAGGGATTAGCAAGACAGTGTCTTAACAACAAATCAGTAAGGTCATTGACACCCTACCATTTTACACTTTAATATTGTAAATTTCCAAAAATGTACCTCACAGCATGATACCCACGCTGTTCATACGAAGGGGATTTGCTATAAAATTTTTAAATATTAATTTAGATATGATGACTCACAGTTATGTACGACTTACGTGATTTTCAAAAATGAACCGCACAGCATGATACCCAAGCTGTTCACAGGAAAGGGATTAGCAAGATAATCCCTCAATAACAAATTAGTTTGGCCTGCTCATATATTGGTCACTACTCATATTCATTATTTCAATCAACTTCTAAAAATCAGTTGGTCAAAATTCTCGTATAATTTATCATTTTTTCAGATTGTCTTTGTTTCTTTCTCCTTGCAGTAAGAAGAGTTTCAAGTTGAACACTTGCAGTGTTGAAGTGGGTAAGCAAACAAACTTAACTAATAGAAATCTTCCTTTTTTCATGTATTTGAACTGGACCATTTTAGCCAGCCAGAATATCCACCAATAGTAGACATTGCAACATTTAACTTCGTTTCCAAATCCAAAAACAAACTGGTAAGTGCGTTTATTAAGCAACTACTCCTATTCCCAAGGCACTACTCCTATTCAATTTTTCAAACAACTTCTAAAAATCAGTTGATCAAAATTCTAGTTCAATATATCATTTTGTTTTCAGAGAGTCTTTGTTTATTTCTCCTTGCTGACAGTTTCAAGTTGAACACTTGCAGTGTTGAAGCGGGTAAGCAAACAAACTTAACTAATAGAAATCTTCCTTTGTTCATGTATTTGAACTGGACCATTTTAGCCGGCCAAAACTTCCCCCTATAGTAGATAATACAACACTTCACTTCACCTTTAAATCCAAAAAAGAAACTGGTAAGTTTACGCTTATTAAAACATGTTTTTGAGGTAGGAATATATACCCAATTATTGAATTAAAAAAACCGTTGAAAATCATAAAATTCTCACGTGATTAGACAATTAGTCACCATTTTATAGTCAAAATTAATCATAAAATCACAATAACATCATAGCACGTCACAATTAGGTCATAGTGTTGTCAGAATTACGTCATAATGACATCATATTTACGTCATTTTGTCGTCACAATTACGTCATAATTACATCATATTTACGTCATTTTGTCGTCACAACTACGTCATTATGTCGTCACAATTACGTCATTATGTCGTCACAATTACGAAATTATGTCTTCATAATTACGCCCTTTTGTCGTCACAATTACGTCATTATGTTGTCATAGTTACGTCATTTTGTCCTCGCAATTACGTCATTATGTCGTCATAGTTACGTCATTTTGTCCTCGCAATTACGTCATTATGTCGTCATAATTACGTCATATTTGATAAAGGACATTTCATTTCCGTTTTATTTTCATTTTTCTGATTTACAGAATTGAGTGCAGTGGAGTACAATAATTATTCCAACTTCTGACAAATTTTTATTCCATCGCAACTTTCATTTTAACAATTGTTTTTACTCCTCCTTTCTCACTTCCAATCTAACATTATTTTTTATTTTCAGCGAAAATGCCCAGAAATTCTAACCCAAAGGAACAGTGTTCTTCATGCAATAAGCTTATTATGAAATCCAATATGAGCAGACATCAGAAGCTTCACGCAAAAAAAATGTTCACAATGCTCACAGTCATTTCCTGGCCAAGATAAATTGCAGAAACACATTGCCTCTAAACATGCTCCATCTCTGATTATCAAGAGAAAGTTTTCTTGTAGCGGCTGTCCCTTATCCTTCTCCACTTATTATCAACTTCTACATCACAAACGAAACAGTCACCAACGTTCAACTCCTAGCACCTACGAGGAAGTTGACTTATCTATCTATGGAGACTCTCCCGCTCTTCATAGTGAACTTCAAACGGTCCAACACTTTCTGAGAGACTCGGTTCTTGAATTGTCCAGAAAGAAAGTTCACAACTTCAAAATAATGTAGATCAACCATAAAACAGTTATCGACAAATTGGATTGTGTTTACAACGAGTTACCCAGTTCAGCTAAAATCAATATTTCGTTTGGATTCGTGCTGCAGAGTGTGCAAAACCCTGACGAATTTCGCTACTACTACGCAGCAGATAACAACCCCGTATTCCTAAATCCCATGGTTCTCTCTGATGACTCAGATCTCAATTAGATTAAATCAATGCTGAGACAAGATGAATTTTTACCAAATCTAATTAATCAACGTCCAGACACAAAGTGGAAGTTTTATTGTGTTACAAATGTCACTTTCTTTGTATTTCTCCTCAGTGGTGTTCCGCTAGGATGCATAGAACAACCTATTCCATCAGCCTTAGTCAAGAATCCAATAGTTAAATGTTTTGTATCTGACTGCGAAAACAAACCCTACCAAGACAACTTGTGTATGTTCCTTGCATTGGCCTACGAAATAAATGGCAGCAATGAGCTACAACAAAATACAATGGAATTGATGCAGATGTTTCTCTCAGCGACAAGGAGAGATGACGAAACCTTCCCAGGAATACATGAAGACGATATTCCTGTTCTTGGGGCTCTAGTTGACAGAAATATTCAAGTTTACTCCATATTTTTTGACGAACAATCGGATATGTTAGCTGAACTTACTCGTCGCTCCTCGATGAAACGTTCAAAGACAACTTCATTACTGAGATATGAAAACCATATCTGTTGGACAGCAGACATCAACAAATTCTTCAAAAAGTTCCGGTGCTACGTTTGCGATCACTTTTTCGACAGATCAAATAATTTGGAAGTCCACATGAGGAATTGCTCAGAGAAAACAAAACACCACTATCCCTCAGGTGCCTATCAGCTATCAGAAACTATTTTCGAGCGCTTGGAAGATGTAAAAATTAATGTTCCGCAGGAGCTGAGATTGTTTTCTAATCTTATCGTATTCGATTTCGAGTCAATAACAGTCCCCGACAATGCACTCAGAAACACAGAATTGACTTCTTGGATAGGAAAACATGTCCCCATTAGTGTGTCAATATCCTCGAATCTGCTCTCCGAACCAATTTTTATTTGCAACGAAGATCCGCTTCAACTAATCCGTGATTTTGTATCCAGCTTGACTAATATAGCAGAAAAGAGCACGCTTCTAATGAGGGAGAAACTCAGTGATTTCGTACTGGTATTGGAAGAAAAATATTGGGCTCTTCGACAACTGGTTCCAGTGAAAGACAAGCAGGTACCCACCGGAGCGGAAGACTTATTTGAGAACGAAGCTGAACCCGAGGTGAAGGAAGACGATGATCTTGAAATTAGGAGACTGAGATGTGAGCTCAGGGTGATATCAAAATTGAGACAAGATTTTGAAAATTATTACAGTATCATACCTGTTTTCGGATTCAACAGCTCTCGGTATGATTTAAACCTAATAAAAGAGTATCTTCTGCATCACCTCTTAATAGAAAAAAACGTTATTCCTAAAGTGATTCGAATGGGGAATAAATATATTGGCATGAATTTTCTTGGTCTACAGTTTCTGGACATTTTAAACTTCCTGGGAGGAGCGACAACTTTGGATAATTTCCTAAAAGCCTATGGAGCGAGTGAAGAGAAAGGTTTCTTCCCCTATGAATGGTTCGACAGTATTGAGAAGTTGAATGTATCCCAACTGCCACTAATTGACAGCTTTTGGAGCAAGTTGAAGAATCACAACGTTCTTTCAGTCGATTACGATAAGTTCGTGCAATTGAAAAACGGTGGAATGGAACAGGATGAAATTTTGAAGAAGTTGAGACTCAAGAAAGTTCCACAAAATGCCGAAGAAAATTACTTGGAGCTTCAAAATATATGGGAAAGAAAAAGTATGCAGACGTTTCGCGACTTCCTCATGTGGTACAATAACAAAGATGTCGAATCTACACTTGAGGCTATGAAGAAAATGATCAGTTTTTACCACTCAAGACAAGTAGACATGTTGAAGTTGGGTTACACTCTTCCCAACTTGGCAAACAGGTTCCTTCATTCGTCAACAGATGCAGCTTTTTTTCCGTTTTGTGAGAAGGATAAAGAATATGATAATTACATTCGAAATTGGCTAACAGGGGGACCCTCAATTATCTTTAGAAGGTATGCAAAAGTTGGTGAAACAAAAATTCGAGAGTCAGAAAACGTTTGCAAGTCCATCGTCGGAATAGATGCCAGTCAGTTGTACCCTTTTTCCATGACAAAAGAGATGCCAACAGGACCCTATACAAAGTGGGAATACAATGAAGAGACTGAAAAATTATTTCATCCGAACAGGAACTGGAGAAGCTACTTTGAACAGCAGGTCATGGACTACTTCCAACAGGTTCACCCCAATTGTAAAATACAAACCCAGTTCACACACAAGAAACAAAAGAAGCTCGGTCCTTATTTAGTTGATGGGTTTTGTAACCATTGCAACACGGTTTTTGAAGCGATGGGTTGCTTCTTTCATTTTTGTCCGTGTCAAGAGGAAAAACCGCTTCTCTTCGAGGACATAGAAAGCGGATTGAAGCGGAGAGAACGTGACAATGATAAAAGAGAGTACCTGAAGGGATTGGGGTTGAATGTTGAAGAGATCTGGGAGTGTCAATGGAAGAAGTGGAGGAGCGAAAACACAAATGGGGTTAAAGACTTTCTCAAGTCAAATTATCCCTTCCAACCATCGATGAACAAAAACTCGCTCATTGAGAAAATTAAACGTGGAGAACTGTTTGGTGTCGTCGATTGTAGTCTTCAAGTTCCAGAGGAAATGTATCCTTACTTTGAAGACTTTCCTCCAATTTTCAAGAATTGTGAAGTTGGACGAGATGATATTGGGGACCATATGAAAGAGTTTGCAATACGCAACAAATTACTATCCAGACCCAGAAAAATGCTCATTTCCAGTTTCAAGCTTGAACGAGGACCAGTTATTACACCACTTTTGTTATTTTATCTAGAAAAAGGTGTGATCCTAAAAGACGTCTTTTGGTTTCTCCAATACACTCCCCGGCGCTGCTTTGAGACATTTGTTCAGAATGTTGTCGATGCCCGCCGCGAAGGAGACCAGAATAAGGAGTCAACAGTCGTTGCGGAGACAATGAAGCTGATTGGAAACAGTTCGTATGGATATCAGATCATGGACCGTAGTCGACATACGAACACCAAGTACGTGAAAGGCTCACAGGTGGACAAATTTATTAGCAATAGATTTTTCAAGACTATGAATGAGCTACCAGAGCAGATATATGAGGTAGAAATGAGCAAGTCGCGTATCGATCATAAAGAACCAATAATTGTAGGCTTCTTCATCCTCCAGTACGCCAAACTCACCATGCTACAACTTAAATACAACTTCTTCTCCCCTTTCTGTGATAAGCACAAGTACGAACTCATTGAAATGGATACTGACAGTCTCTACATGGCCCTTAGTGACGAAAAAATTGAAGACATCATTCGACCAGAAATGCGATCAGTGTGGTACTGGATGAGACAGAGCGACTGCAATGATCTTTGCAGCAAACTCCAGCAGCAATTTCTTCCCACGCGAATGTTGCAGAAAACATGCTGCCTTTGACAAGAGAACTCCTGGACTTTTTAAGGAAGAATTTAGATGCTCTGAAATGATTGCTCTTTGTTCAAAGACGTATTGCTGTTACGATGAGGAAACAGACACAGTTAAACTATCAAGTAAAGGACTCAACAAGAGCAACATTGAGGAGCCCCTAAACAAATATAGAAAAGTTCTGTTCAATGAGGAGCGAGAGTTTATTCAACAAATCGTGGCTTCAGAGTTGTTGACAACAAGAAAGTTTGTACCTATGAACTAAAGAAAGTGGGACTTTCATATTTTTATCCCAAGCGTAAAGTCTGTGAAGATGGTATTCACACTACTCCTTTAGATATATAACTCGTTTTCATTAATCTTATATTTAAATCGTCTCTGTTTTTAATTCACAGTTTTCCTACCAAAATCTCTTTTCAACAAAAGACCTTTTTTGAAATAACTGAATTAGATACAAATACACATACAAATAATTAAATACAAAATTACAAAACCTCAATAGAAAGTTTTGAAAACCATTTGTAACATTTTACGGATTACTGTTTAAAAATTTCAAGATTTTGGTTTTCAAAACTCACAAAACATCAGCAAAGAACTTCAATATATGAAAATCATTTAAATATTTGGATGAGACTTTGGAAAATAACACATGTGCAAATTAAATAGCATATAAACCACACAATTCTGAATCTTGGAGTTTCTCCTGTACTAGTGAACCAAAGTTTGCTCTTGTCCTGATGCCATATTTTTCCAAAACTTCTCCCATCGAATCACCGTAGAACAACTTTCCATTTTTATTTGCAAGCAAAATCCAGTGGGAGACCGGTTGAGTAGATGGATCTATGTTGATTATACAAAACGTGTTTGTAGGTAAATTTTTTGGTCGAAGGTCTGCAGAGAAGGAACCGAGGTATTTGAAGTTTAGGTGTGGGAACCTGTTGACAACATGTAAGAGTTGTTGATTATCCATTTTTGGTGACTGATCCCTCCTTATCAATTGCAATTGAACTTATACGTTCACCACTAACAAATAATTCTTCAGTATTGGTCAAATTGTTAGCAAAGTAGAGTTCCAAACGAATTCCTGCTCCAACTACATCAGGAAAACGCATTTCGACATTGGCCTCCTGTGTTGAAGTGAGATCGAAAAATAAATGAAAATGATTTTCAAAATCCTTGTATTGAATATTAGGACCGTCATCATCAAATTTGAGTGCTTTCATTGTTTCAGCATAAGCTCTCACGCGATTTTCTGTTTTCAAGTTTACAATAGTTTGATTCCCACGCACAATTTTAACTTGTCGAAGACCAAATTTACGAAAATGGAACGGATTCGTGTTGTATGTTCCACTGAACTCATTATTCAGATTCATAGCAATATCAATCATTCGAATTGGTTTGTTTGAAAATATATTTTCTTGTATAAACTGGTTCTGTCCAGCGGGAATAATAAACGTCTTTGGAAGTTCTTCATTATAGTAAAATATGGCAGGTTCTCGAAGCAGTCTGCTTTTGAAACTTCTCATCCAGTTATCTGAGATCGCTACCTGTCTAGTAAAAAGGCAAGCTTCCAAAATTATAGCCTCGGAGTTCAGCCCACCCGTATCGATCATATAGAACGCTGGAGATGATCGGATCAATTTCAGTCTGAGGTTGACATTTGGGAGAAGTAAAGTTTCACAAGCAAATAGACCTATTGCCAACGGACCGTAAAAAGTAAATTCATCTTTATCTTTTTGAAAAACAGTATCTGTAAATGTTCTTTTTGTAAAATCGTTCGGCTCAATCTCGTATCGATATCCTTGGCATTGGGATAAGCTCTCTTTGGTTCCTTTTGTTCCTGAAAATTCAGCAGAGACAAAAGCTTGGTGAGCATAAAGAGAATTGGCACTGTGAACTTGTTCATTGTTTAGATAGACTTCGCAATTAGAGAAAAGTGAATGAAGAGCATTGTTTACCAATAATGTTTCTTCGGCATTATCCAAACGTGTTCGATCGCCTTTAATAACCCTTCCTCTGATGAATAATCGAGTAGATCGCAAGTCAGTGAAAATATTACGATCAGTTTCCAATTGAAATTCGATTGTTGATTCGTTTAAGGAATTTGTTGGAAATATTTGTTGTTCATTGGACCAAAGAATTGGGTCTAAAATTGGAACTTTCCCAAAAAAGTCGAGCATAGAGTGAGACAAGGAATTCATTTTAGCCGACCGATTTTTAATGATAATTGAGGAAATGATCAAGTTTTTTCTGGAATAATAAAGTAAGTTGAACTTGACCAATAGGGAAGAAGGGAACAAGCTGTCCAGCAGCGTTTCTTAATTCTACATGGATACTGTGGAAGTTCGATTTGATTACTTTATGGAATCTCAAGTGTTCGAAACTGCGATAACTCAGAACCTGCGATCTCTTAAAAATCTCATCATTATGGAACTCTCGGTGTTTGAATGGAAAGGAGCGTAGAAGAGGACATTGCACATCACCGACTGAATTGGGTTCAACTATATCCAAGTAGAGTAAAACTGTATGTGTTCCAGTAATATCAAAAGGGAGATCTGCCGTTGCCCAGGACTTGGTGTTGTATGATCTTTTCGAATAAGGCATAACAGGTTTGTCAGCTTCATTGCCCAAGTTAGCAGCCAAACTTTTGCTGAATGATACATTTTGAGATTCTCTATTGCAAAAAGTTAGTCTTCGACTTTTTTTGTCGATGTTGATGGAAAATTGAGGATCTAAGTTTTTGGGATGTCGTGCTTTTTTGGGAATATCTGTAAGACTCTTTACAAATTCATCCATAGAGTTAAAAACTGCTGGTGGAATGACAAAGACATGCTTAAATTTCTCATCATAGTGAAAGGTCATCAATCCTCCTTCAACGTTATAACATATACCGGGATATGATACTTCGACTAAAGCTACTTCCCAAGATCCATCCAGTTCAATTTTGTCGGGAAGAAAATTAGTGAATGAAGCCATTGTATTTTGAGGATAAACTTGAGAGGAAGCGTTGGATACTAATTCAAGATAAAACGAATTCATGATGTTTGACTGTACTCTGTGACGTTTGTTTGGGAAAATGATTAGTCAAGGTTCTTCAGAAAGTCTTTCCGAATTTTTTGCCGAACGATACTTTGTCTCGTGTTTTTCCTCTTTTTCATACCACCACCAACTTGTTTTCGTATTGTTGATTTCGCAGTCTTCTTTACTGCTTTTTTAATTGAAGTCTGTCCTGATAAAACACCTCCAATTTCGGGAATGGCTGACTCGATTACATCTCGTCCAAATTTTTTTTTGCTGCAGGTAAAACGTATTTCTTGAGAATTGGGAGAGTTGTTCTAGCGACTGTTCTAGCCAAGGCTCCAAAGCCACGCCCTCTCTGACGAGGAACTCCTTTAAAATAAGGCAGATTGTAACCGTCCATTTTCTAGCGCGACTAATTGAAAAATGATTATTTAACTTTTGACAATTCTTGCTCGTAAAAGATTCCATCAATGTTTTCTCCTTTCTGATCAACAACAAAGTAAGTCGGGAAAGGAGCCAAAGTGTTTATTTTACGAATTAGGAAAATTTCATGTGTATAGTGAGGCTTATATACTTTTTGAAAATTGTGCCCTACTAATACCAACCGAACTTTATCACCTACTTTAAAATTAGGCTTCTTGTTTTTTCGTAGTTCCATCCGCTTGTACATGACAGTCAAAAAGTCAGCATTGACTACATTTTTGGGTGCCAAACCAATACTTCGATTTATTCTAGAGTTGATGATGTCAACAAAGATTTGCAGGTCTTTGATGTAAGATAATGTGTCCTTTTCCTCCAGGTAGCAGTAAATTAAGTTTTTCAGGGTTCGTATAGCTCTCTCGCCAAAAGCTACTTTTGTTTCAATATAAGTGTGATAATATTTGACTCCCACATCCTCGCAGAAATTGGCCATATCTCCGAAAAACTCTTTTCCTTGATCTAGCCATAATTTTTTCGGGAAATTGAGTTCGTTCTTTTTCGAACACATTTTGATAAAAGCTGCTTTCACACCCTCTGCTCCTTTGCTTCGTAATGCTTCTACTCGCATGAATCGAGAAAAAAACATCGACAGTAACGAGTAAAAAGTTGATACCTCGGTTCCATTGTGATAGTTTATCCATTTGTGCAAGATCCAAACACCAAATCTCATCAATATAGCGAGCATGCGCATTTAGCCGGGGAAATTTTCTTCTGATCCCTTTGTACTTCGTTTAAGAGTCTTTTGATTGTAAAAATTCTGTAACTTTCTCGCGACTTATTCCACTTGATTTTGTTAGGTTGTTGATAGAACCGAAAGCTGTTGGTCCCTTCCCTTTATACAACTTCTGCAATTTGATTCTATCTGAAACTGTAATTGAACCAGTCTGAACCATACTGTGTCCTCAAAATGTTGTTTTTAACCAGATATGGTCTCAGATTTAGAACTTTAAGAATTAGGAAATAGTTTGGATCAACTGGAGCGTTTTTCAATTTGATTGAATGAAGGAATGTTTTTATATCAACTCCAGTGTCAACGTTGTCAACAATAATTGTATTGGAAAGAGAAACTTTCAATCGTTTGTTTTCGTAAATTTCTTTCAAAGTTTTCAATGTCTCGGGACTGTTCTTATAGTGAAATTCCAGATCTGTCTTAAGTTCTTTAGGTGGACGCTCGGTTTTTTCGGAACTAATTTCTTCTTTCGCTTTTTTGATAACTGGAAACACAGTTTCTTCCTTTTTATAGATCTCGCAGGAGGGTTACGGTAATTTCCTTTTTCTGGTCTCCCACAATTCTTTTGGAACAAGAACAAACTTTTTGACCTCACTCATTGAAGAAATTTGAAAATTTGTTCATACAAGGTTGATATATGTAATTTAATATTGTTATCCCAGCTTTCGAGCCCAATATAAGTCTTCTGGAATTGAGGGTTGTTGATTTTGACGTGAGCTTTCTAAGTTGTTTTTGGAAGCGAACAAACTGATTTTTTCTTACTCCTGTGAGGTTTCCTTCAATCAAGTTTACAATACACTCACAGAGAAATCTGATGAACTCTTTAGGACAATTTAGAAGGAAAGCTGGTTGAAATTTCTTGCTGAGATTGCGAAAGAGCTGCAGAGTATAATAGTTCTGTGCGTTTATCATTAATATCAGTAATACGAGCACGACTGTTCGGTACAAAGAATTCTGAGGGAAATGATGTTACATTTGAACAGTATCTCAACAAATCAGGTGTAGATGGTCTCAAATCAATCATAAGATGACCATATGGTTCTTCTGTTGCATCATCATACCACTGTTTTAGTTGTCTTCCGAGTCCTAGCTGTCTCCCCAAGATATCAATCTGCTGCACATCTCTCGGTGATTTGAACAAAACAATGTGAGTAGTCTGCAGCTCGGCATCACGTCCAGTTTTGTTTTTGTGGAAGAGATTATGCTTGATATATACACAATTTAGGTTTCGATGTCTACCGGCAGTCGCAATTCCGTTGAATTTTTCCGACTTGGAAAGAATGTCTAATGAATCATCGAATATAAGTAAATATTTAGTACCGTCAGCGGGTAAGTTATCGATTAAATCAAAGTCAACTCCCTGAATGAATTCTATATCTGCAATTGATTGAATCATTGTGTCGTAAATTGACTGAAAGTGCTTATAAAAGTATAGAATTCGATCAAATGATGGTTGAAAAGTTTTCATTCGTAGCATATCACTGATAAAAACAGTTTTTCCAGATCCGGAAGGACCAACAAGATACATCAAAATTCGTTCGTTTGTTGAAATGATTTTGTTCATTTTATGTTCTGGGATTAGGAAGTATATAACCAACGGCACTTGAAAGAATAGCAATCCAAACTGTTCGTTCGTCACAAGTTCTAGCAAAAATAAGATTAATAATTGAAAACAGAAGCAGTACTAATACAACTAAGCACTGAAATATTGACAAAAAAGCTGTTCGAGAGCAAGTGCGACCACAGATTTTCCAAGGAGGTCTTTCTTGGTTGTTATTATCAAAAATAAAGTCGGATGCGTGATTGAGATGATCTGTCATTAGAGAGCAACTGATTTTTGTTCGTCTTTAGGAAATAATGATTCACACTTTGATAAATTGGAATCGTGGTGACATTTTCAAAAAACAACAATATGCAAGACCTGTCATATGTTCCAAGAAACAAAAATTCAATATAGAATTAAAAAATGGAACCATGTAACAATATCCAGGGCCGATATTTATATTTGTTTTCAGGTATCCTGCCGCATCATGAAATGTAGCATGTAATCGAAAAACTTTTGACCAATTGAGAATTTTTTCTAACTTTGAGTCTCCAACTCCTATCAGTCCCCCAAACGGAGTTTCTCTGTTGATTTTATCCAGATCTACACTTTTGTCCAAGCTTCGACAGACAGCCAAAAAATAATTTTTGCGTTTTGTATTTCCAACAAAAAGTTTACTGATTTCTTTCTCCAACGCTACAATTTCCTCAATGTTCATATCAAGCAACTGTACTGGAACATTAAATTTTAAAAAGTGATTAAAGACAAACATCACAACATACAATATAAAAATTTTCACTTTGCGATCTTTTTTGGTTTTTGACTTTGTTCAGCACTGAAATAATTTCATCGCTCATTCTGTGTAGTTTCTCCATCTCGCCAATTCTGACCGAAAGAAAGCATTTCCTTCTAAAACTGTCCTTTTCAGTCCCTCGTGTGAACAGTTTGATTGTGAAATAACATCGAGTCGGATCATCTTGGAAAAATATTCAAGTCACACACACCTTCCGTCGAGCAGTCTCACTCACCTCCCAGAACACATCAAATTTTGCTTTTTCCTCAACATCAGTTGGTTGGAACACAGTTTCGTCAATCACCAGCTTCGTAGTACCTACAGTAGGTTCGAACAGTAGTGCTTCTTTTATCATCTCAGGTATCTTTTCAATAACAAGCTTCAATTCTCTGGCCGATAGCATCAGAAATTGATGCAGAATATATTCAGTTTCCACATTTTCGCGAAATACTTTCAAGTGAGTCCAGTTACAGTTTGTGTTGATTGTTTCCTCTGGGATGCTGATTTGAAACTTCCGGTTACCGTATTCTTGAAAGGACCAACAGTTGTTTCTTCCATCGTGCTCCTCATTTGGTTTTGAGTCGGTGTTGTCTTTTTTATCGTTCATGTCTTTAAATAGAGAAAACATGCTCTCATTGTGGTAATCAAACTGTGGAGAGGGAACAACTGGTTTTCCCTTATAATTTCGTTTGCGGATGGGAAAAGAGAATTGTTTTTTGGAATTAGGTGAGACTGAGCTTTGATCCATCAGTAAGTAAAAATGAGTTTTTAAAGTAGAAAAGTTGGGTATACAAGGGTAACTGAATATTGAGAGTGGAAAGAAACAAATGAATGAATTGTCTTCAAGAAAGGGCTTGATATCTTGAACCAATGAAATTTAAGTAAGAACGAGAACAGTAGCGAAAAATAAACTTCGTATCCAATGAGATGTTATAAAATAATTCGTAACCAATGAAAATAGAGCGTGCGTCATGACGTAATAGTTATGTCACTTCTATTTTTAGTAACATCACGTGATGCCAAAGTTGAGTTTTCTATATTTAGTCACGTGAGGGTGAATTTAGCATCGAACAAAAGCGAGTTATCTCACTATTCTATTGGAGAACACCTATAGTTCGAGAAAGGAATATTTTGATGAGATGATTGAGTCTCTTCATTGTCAGTTTCCTGGATCGGAGGAAGAATAAGGTCTTTGAAATCGGGCAGATTGAAGGCTTCTGGTTTTCTAGAAAATGAGTCCGCATGCTTGGAGAACATGTCTTCTACCCACCAAACACCGTAGTGATTTATGTCACGAGAGTACGGGAACATAATTCCTTTGCTGTCTTTCAACGGGTGAAACCCTTGTTCTTTTCGAATTCTTTCAATGGTTTGAAAATAAGTTTGGAGAGAAAGCAATGAATTGTTGACTTTTTCTTCGGCTAGGTGGAGGTTATGATGTCTAGCTGCCTCTAAAGTTCTCCACAAATCCTTCGGAAGTGTCAAGCTAGTTGTCTGAGTTTTAATTGTTACTCTAGTGCAATCCACCTCAAAAGATAATTCCAAATTGTTATGGGTTACTACCGTTTTAAATATTGATGCTTCCGTGATAGGAGCGTAATCTAAATCTGAATGAAAAGTAGAAAGAAAAGATGTTGAAGGAAGTAAAGGAAAAGGAAGAATTGGAGTATTTTGCATTTTTTTTAGGCTACTTATGTTCAACCAAGAAAAAAGACAAAATGAATCGTAAATGTTTTTCAGCATCAACATTCCAAAATCAGATCTGGCAGATTATGTGATTGGCTAAAAAAAAAAGAAATAGACATTTTCAAAACAATAATACAACTTTTTCTGAAATCGGAAAATTGTAACTTCAGTTTAAAACGACACAGTGAAATACTATTTTAAACAAAAAATTGATTTAAAAAATTGTAAAATCTGTAAAAATCAAAATTAAAAAATTGTACTTTTTTGTTAATATGGGAATGGGTGGGTAAATGACCTTATTAGTTTGTTGTTAAGACACTATCTTGCTAATCCCTTTAGTGTGAAGAGCTTGGGTATCATACTGTGAGGTACATTTTTGAAAATCACGTAAGCTGTACATAAGTGTAAATGAGTCATCCTATCTATTTTAATATTAAAAACATTACCTAGCTAATCCCCCTTTGTGTGAACAGCTTGGTGTCATGCTGTGAGGTGCATTTTTGAAAAGTCGTACGTAACTGTAAATGAGTCATCCTACCTAATTTATTATTAAAACATTATTCTGCTAATCCCTTTCGTGTGAAAAGCTTGGGTATCATGCTGTGAGGTACGTCTTTGGAAATTGACATTAGTAAAGTCTAATATGGTAGGGGGTCAATGACCTTACTGATTTGTTGTTAAGCCACTATCTTGCTAATCCCTTTCGTGAGAACAGCGTGGGTATCATACTGTGAGGTACATTTTTGAAAATCACGTCTAACGTACGTAACTGTAAATGAGTCATCCTACATAATTTATTATTAAAACATTATCCTGCTAATCACTTTCGTGTGAAAAGCTTGGGTATCAAGCTGTGAGGTACGTCTTTTGAAATTGACATTAGTAAAGTGTAATATGGCAGGGGGTCAATGACCTTACTGATTTGTTGTTAAGGCACTATCTTGCTAATCCCCCTCGTGTGAACAGCTTGGATGTCATGCTGTGAGGTACGTTTTTGGAAATTTACATTATTAAAGTGTAATATGGTAGGGAGTCAATGACCTTACCAATTTAATATCAAGGGATTATCTTGCTAATCCCCCTCGCTTGAACAGCTTGGATATCATGCTGTGCGGTACATTTTTGAAAATCACGTAAACCGTGCGTAAGTGTAAATGAGTCATCCTATCTAATTTAATATATAAACATTTTATAGCTAATCCCTTTCGTGTGAACAGCTTGGGTGTCATGCTGTGAGGTACGTCTTTGGAAATTTACATTAATAAAGTGCAATATGGGAATGAATGAATGACCTTACTAATTTAATAATAAGGGATTAACTTTCTAATCCCCCTCGCTTGAACACCTTGGGTATCATGCTGTGAGGTACGTCTTTGAGATTTGAGGGAATATGGGCTATACGTAATCTTTATACATAGGTACGTCTTTTTACCCCCCCCCCCCCCCACTCTTGCTTAACTATTACTACTGGATCAATATGTGCCATGTAGACTGATTAAAAAGCCTTCTTTTTTATCGGATTTACAACCAGCCATATGAGTGAATCAATTTTGAAAACTTACTTCTGACAAATTTAACTATCTTTATTAATTACTAGAGATTCTGGCTGGAAATTTAGCTCTAAGTGAATATCTCCTATGAAAGTTGGTTATTACAATCAATGGATTTCTGAACAAACAAAACTGTATCACACATGCCAGCGATGCTGAAGGAAAATACGGATCATTCTGTCACTCCCATCTCCCTGTAATGTAAATGTATGAAATAAAAACCATATGCTAAAACATGTAAAAGTGGGAATCGCAAATGGCCGTGGGGGGGGGGGGGGGGGGGGTTGGGGAGTGCAGAACAAATCAGAGCATGTGTTTCTGCAATTTTGGAGTTGATAAAAAAATTTTGGCTCCATGGGTTGAAAATGTGAGATCTCTAGGGAAAATAACAGAATTTGCGTAAAGAATAATTGAAATGGATCTGTTTACAGGCCAGATACGTTTCATTTTGTAAGACAGCTCCAGAGAAAGAGGGTAAGAGGCAGATAATGTAATTATAAGAGGGTTTGACCATTTTGGTACTGTAAATAAACAACTGTGTGCGAATTATGGAGAGAATGAGCGAAGACAGCAACGGAGTATTCGGTAAAACTGGTGCCAGGAAAGTTGCGTCCGGAAAGTGTTCTTGATAAACCAGTTAGGTGTGAATCCAGCCCATGATAACATCTGCATGCTCACTAAGGAATGGGAAAAGCAAGTATGCTGAGAATAGCACATGCTAAGTTCAAGTAGCCAGGGGTACCCGTAGCCGATAATGGCCCGAATCAAATGATATTCAACTTTATTTTTCTCCAATTTTTCCCTTTTCCCCATATTTCCCAGAAAATTAAATTCCATTTTTTTCAACCCCCACCCCACCGCACTCCTCATAAATAATTATTCTATGTGAGATAAAAAAAATAAGAGGTATAAAAAGGTGCTATAGAATGCACTGAAATTTGATTTTTTTCACCTAGCAAACAAAAGGAGTGTTGGTGGGGAAATTTAACACTTGCGGATTTTGAGGTGAAATTAGAGAGTTGCTTTTTCGGCCAAAATTGTTTCTAGTATACTATACTAACATACAACAACGCAAAAATGGCGAATAATAGTCGGTAGAGAAATGAAAGTTGGGTACGCGCAAGTCTGTTAGTCATTTAATCCAACCAACACCCCCCCCCCCACTCCCCCTTTCCTTGTGCGCGTGCTTCTATATTTAGTGGCAAAATTTAAAGCCTGTGTGGTCGATACGATTCTATACTTGCAAATCGAATGCAAATATTCGTATGTATTGCTCATTTTGCCAGTTTAATAGTTGTACGTGCAAAGATATTTTCGAGCAAACGAATGTGAATGCATTAAGAATGTTGTCTCAAATTGTAATAAGGAAATGGTACCAGTCTCTACCCTACTGTCGTGTCAGGCAAAACCAGTACAGGAATTTTGTGTGCGACTACTTAATATAGACAGTGTAAATTTGAGTAGCATAAAACACAGTAAGCATAATACCGATTATACTTTGCGGCTATGATATTCCGACATAACACAGTTAATTTTCCAAGAAGGGTTTGGATCTTTTACGCACCCCCCCCCCCCCCAGACCTATATTAATATAGGCACCCCCCCCCCCAAAAAAAAAAATGTTTGATGGCTAATTTAAGATCCAATATTTGTACTCGAATTATTTCCTAATAGAATTTGTGAAAAAGCCATCAAATGTGTTCAAGAAACAGAGCAAAATTTGATACAGAAAAATTCGGCAGAGATCTGAGAAGAGCCCGCCGAGGTAAAATGTGGGGCTTAAAAACTCGAAAAATTTGCATATTTGGCTTAATCTTAATTAAGATTATTAATTGTAAACAAGTTCAGCAAATTGGAAAATGTTGAATTATTTTGACGCCAAGATTTTTTAAAAAA
This sequence comes from Convolutriloba macropyga, assembly GCF_964194025.1. NCBI lineage: Eukaryota > Metazoa > Xenacoelomorpha > Acoela > Convolutidae > Convolutriloba > Convolutriloba macropyga. Next base: position 2,054,809 of record NC_134478.1, on the reverse strand, counting down.
ACTTCCTTACTAACTACAAGCACAGGCCAAAAATTGACAAAATTACCAAAATTTTTGAAATGTGAAAATTTGAACGCACTAACTCGTGCTATTTATCAACACTGGAAACTGGAAACTCTAAATTCCCAGATTAATCCTTTCCTTGACTTGGAATAACTCAATAAACAATTTTTAGCCTCAATATTTGCCAAATTTGTTCTAATTAGCAAAAGTGAACTCTGCCGATGATTAAAAAGTTGAAAAGTTTAATGGTAAGAACAATAACTATTTTTGTACAATTTTAATTAAATTTTATGAGTTCATTCGTTTTGCTTAACAAATAAACGCAGATTAATTATAAAAATAGCTTGTAAAAATTATTATGCGAACAAATCTCGCAGAAAATTTGCTGAAATCGAATCGAAGTTCGGCGAATTTGTAAAAGTTTGTTAAATCAAGAAACACGTGAAAAAGTTTTGGCTATGATCAGTTTTGTTTTCAGCACAAAATTTCTGTTGCCATGTGAAATGTTGGAATTGTTTCTCTCACTGTGTATAAATTTAAATCCTTAATTTGCTGCTTTGTGAACTTTCTGCTAATCTGTTCACGCTCGCACGAACAAAGTCAAAATGGGCGTGAGAGGAATATTGACCGACATGCGTTTTAGCCGACAAAGAAAAAATGAGAAATTTAGCCGACAGCTTACTCTGGTGGCTCTACAAACCTCATACGACCAAATATTACTAGTTGATCCAACAATTATAATTAATCTGCGGTCGAGTTTTTGGCTTATTTTCTAAATTAGTGGTTATCTGCTAAACCCCCCTTCGGCCATTTCGCTAACCGCACAAAATTAGCCCGCAAAATTCCCTCAACACCAGAATTGGGTTAAATTCCGCGTTAAGGGGAAGTTATCCCGCAATTTATGGGTCGAGATTACCGGCAGGGAAATAATCAGGCTAATCTAATATTACCGAGACAGAGTTGCAAGGTTATGACTTATTGCAGTTACTAACTCTTATTACAAGCCAGTAATAGTACTAACCAAAACATTCTTCAAGTCATTCCGAAATTGCGAACGGCTTTAACTTCGAATTGTGCTTACAAAGGCTTGTTTATTTCTAACCAATCTGAAGAAATAATCAATTATAATACAATTTTCAATTACTTATTTGACTAGATCTAAGATTTTGCCAAATGTCGAACAAAAACGCAAACTTGTACTAATTTCACAAAAACAATGATAATAAAATTGACATTAAAAGTTGACTAAAATGCAAAATTTGCTGTTAAATACAATAAAATGAGTTTTGCCTATCGTCTCTTGAGCTAAAGTTGCGATAAAACTAAGTTTAATTTCTCGAGTAAATATTGCTGCGCTCCGTGTGTCATTTTGTAGACAATAATTTTCAGGGCACTCGAGAACAATCTGGTGTAAGCTATTGAACAAATTAAATTCTACATCCCATGCAATATATAACTGTTAGAAACGGCGGACGCCGATAGAACCGAACGATCGCAGAGCAGAATGTCATAAAATGAGATTTAAAGCCGAATATTTCCCGAGCTCTGATTGGTTGAAGTTAAATTTATTACTTAATTGGCATTTTTTGTGAAAAAACACCTAAAAAATAGCGTAACGAAGGTCTATCCGTGGTCGCAACCTCCTCCTCCGTCGTGAGGGGGAGGGGGGGGGGGTTCCTGCCATAGAGAGGCCAAGTTGACCGCAATCCGACTGCACTCCATTGATAATAAATCGACAACTAATTCATTCTCCATTTCTTACATTTGTTATACTTTAATTTAAACCCAACAGATTATTCGGCCGATCAAAATTAAGCATTCGGCTCTGATTTTTTTGTCATTCTGCTCTGCGCCCGTTCGGCTCTCATTCTTAGCACCGTAAGAAACGGCTCTATTCACTTGAATACATGACAGATGAGGGATTTCGACAGGGGCTAAACTAACTTGAGCTTAGGGCAAACTTTGCTTACACTGTTTACTTAAATGGCTACCTGAAATGACACGTTCAGTGTGCGTTAGAAATGTGACACATGAATGGTAAATTTTGTTTCAAACTTCTATGAGCCTTTTATGCAAATCTTAAGTACATGAGCTTAGCTATTTTTAATTCAAAATATAAACCCGAAATGGAGATAAAGTGTTTTAATGCAAATGCCCCGCTTTGCACCCTGCCGGTTTGTCTTCAAATACTGTTTAACAAGACAATAAATTGATGAAAAGATGAACTGATAATTTTTCCGCCGAAGGCATGAAAAACCCTTACCAGCTAGCATTCAAGATGCTAATCCAGCAGTAGAAAGTAAATCTGGCAGTGCTACTCCGGAAGTAGTTATTTTAGGATATGTTGTTTCCCTAGTCGGGACCTGGAAATATTAAAAGACCGTCCTCGACAGATGTTGGGCATGAAAAGAATTTGTCTGGATCCAATTTGATGTCCTGTACTTTGGCTGGAACTAAAACCGGATCTTTTTAACAATTGCCCCCCCCCCTTTGGTACCTAGTAGAGAATCGCCTCCCCTTTTGTGCTATACTTTACCACAATATTAGTTGGCCTACAGTTTAGATAGCCGAATATCAGTTTAAGTGCAATTGCGGACCGCTGTTCACGGCCATGCCTCTCACGCGCTGTGGGATATAATCCGGAAATCGCGGGTCGGTTATCGCGGCGACCCGCCAGTCGGAAATTCATTTGCTTTGTATTCCAATTCAGCTAATTGCCCTAGCATGGCGCATTTTATTCTATCCAGTTTAACACAGTATGAGCATACACGGAAAGTTTAGTCGTCTCTGATTGGTTAATAAATCGCTCGCTTAAATTCTATTCAAGAATAGGCCCCCTTTGCAAAAGGGGGGTAATTGTTGAAAAGATCCCTAAAACCCGTCTAGAATTTGGCTGGAACTAAAACAAACGTCCTGGAATTTAGCTGGACAAAAAAACGTGTTCTGGAATTTGGCTGGATCGATATCAGTTGTTCTGGAATTTGCAACCTCATTTTTTGCAATGTTGGAGCTGAGCTTAAGGAATAACAAGCTTGCATAGGCGGGGAAAATAGAAACAAAACACTTTCTGTTGTCTTAGTCATTTAATAGTTATAGTTATAGTTATAGTTCTAGTTACAGTTTGTCACGTGAGAAAAAAGAGAAAAGGGGGAAATAACAAAAAGCAACACACAGAACGCAACGTAGTAGCCGCAGAAAACGGCTGAAAGTATAACTCAGCAAAATATTGCAAAACAAATTGTCTTGAGCAGTAAATAACGTGTTACTGTGTCTTGAACTAGAAATATTCCTGAGCAGTAAATTGTTACTGTGTCTTGTATTCGAAATACTATTCTTGAGCAGTAAATTTTGTTACTGTGTCTTGCATCAACGAATTATTGGAGCTGAAATTCAACTGTTACAACCCCAACTTCTGGTATTCTCATTTTGTGAGTACAAATAGCAAAAGCCAACTTAAGTTTAAGTTTAAATTTTTTTGCACAAACAGGTCTTAGACATATATCTTTGTCTTCGATTTGTTTTTTCTATCGGATTGAACTGGTATACATAAAGAGATCCCGTATTGTGTGATCTGTAGCAATCCAGTTCAAACTGATAGTTGAAAAAACTAAGATTAGCGAATAGTTACGAACTAAAATAGTTAATGCAACGGTAAGTACAGCAGAGCGGATATACAGTTACAAAAGCGAACTGCATAAACGAAGTATCCGGACAGATTTTGTAACCACTCAGAACGAACTGGGCGGTGTAAAACTTTCTTTGTGAAACACAAGGAGAGCAGCCGTTACATGCAAACATAGAGAAATTAAATTGTCGCTGAAAAAGAGAATTGTCGATGGAGTATTAAACTTATGAATTTGAGGACATTGTTAGTATTTTTCTTAAATAACATACTCTCAAATAATTCTTGAACGGGCAAAATAATACTACCCATTCAGTTTCAAGGTAGCTACTCTAATCAGACAAAAAAGTAAACCAGTACAAGCAAAAGCATTAAATAGTAACGAATAATTGCTAGAAGAACCAGTGTGGCGGCCGAGCATTATTATTTTTCTCAAACTTTTATTTTAAAGAAACAAATGAAGCAAGTAACGCAAAGTTGAGTCACTGTATGTCGACATTTCGTTTCTAATTTTAATAACGCGGAGTGCGCTTTATCTTAGCATAGATTATTACGCCAATTCTACACCGAAATCCTGACGTATTTGGAATATTCTATGGATAATCTGCGTTTTTACCCACCAACCCCTGACGTCAGTTCTGCATGGAAAAAGACGTTTTGGAGTTACGTCGACATAGTTGGGTTTAACCAATCAACGGTTGAGTATTGAAATGTACATAAAAATGACAGGCTACAGATAGAAAACTACAAAAATCACGGAGGAGCGAGAATTTTTAAAGTTTGAATGCTAAATTGATTAAAAAAATGCGAATTGTTGCAACCTCACTTGAGCAGTAAAATACTGTGTCTTGCTAACGTGAAACTTGTAAGTTCTCTTTGTTAGTAACTAAATAGATTTAAAGCGAGAGATTATTATCCAATCAGAAACGAGCATTTCTAAGCAATTTAAATACGCATATTTTTTGTTCCAATTTACGTAGAAAGCTCGGAAAAAGTTCGTATAACCTAATTTTAAGTAAATATAACCACGATATGTACGGATTAAGGTGGTTTTCGGCTTAATATTTTTAGGTTCTCTAGACGATTTTTGATCGATTATGAACTGATTCTGACGTCAATGACATCAGACAAAAAACCAGCAAAAGAGCATCAAAAAATCCTTGCCGTCTAAAATCTCACTTGTTGCTATTATCGTACCAATGTTAATACGTTATTGGATTGTATTTTGCTTTGCTTTATATCGTTCAAGAATTAAATCTATCCGAAAGACTGCTGTTTTACACCTTTAAAAGTGGCGCCCCACAAGGAACAATTGTGACCGATTTACAAACAATTGTTTGAGTTTGCTACCCTTTGCAATATCAAAAATGGCAGGCAATGTTGATCCCACGTCTAAGGAGCACAGTCCACTTTCATTTAAGTTTGTGAGATTTCCTACTTTCACATTCGATTCGCAACAGTTAAATCACATTCTAGTCCAGAGTCAGTGACCCAAATCCAGAGTCAGTGACCCAAATCCAGAGTCAGTGACCCAAATCCAGAGTCAGTGACCCCAATCCAGAGTAAGAGACTCAAATCCAGAGTCAGTTACCCAAATCCAGTAAGGACAAAAAACTCTCAATTTGTGGCAGACTGTAGAAGTGCAGGTGTTGGGAATTCTTCTCCTTGAGGAAATGCTTTGTCGAAATTTTCCAAAACTTTCCAGTTGGAGGACAGAAGAGTTACTGACAATTAAGGCACAAGCAATAACAAAAACTGTAAGAAGAGAACGTTTTTTGCAGTATATTGACGGCAAACTAATTTAGACGGCAAGGAGCCTCCCTTATCAAAATTTTCAACGGTTTTTTTGTTACATTCACTAACAATTGCTTTAATACTAGACGGGCTATCGGGCGTGTAATTTACAGATATTTGATCACCATTAACCGTACAGACATAATTCGGGACGAAAAAAAAATCATCGATATTGAAAATTTTTGGTCGAATTGTCCAAATTTTGGAAAAAATCGATCAAGTCGGCTCGTATATCAAAAATAAATTTTGATATAGAGAAAATAGAGAAAACATTAGGCTAAATTGTTGAAAAATTTTGGTCAATTTTGATGCAATTCAAAAAACTTTAGAAAATCAATACCGAATATTGATAAACCGTATTTTCGAGATTAAATCCGTCCAGTTTATTGGATTACCGTTCCGTAATCAAGAATTTGCTGAAAAAATTGACCAAAATTTTGAAAAAAAATTGACAAAAGCATAAAATTTTGACAAATTCGTCAAAATTATTATTTTCAAACAGAAGGTTTGTCAATTGAGTGAAACTCAATACACAGAAAAAATGTGTGAAACAAAATTTACAACCTCCGGCCTACAAAAAAACTCGAATTGCCAAAATTTTGTTCCGTAGCTCGTTTAAGTAAATTTTCGTACGCGTCGTTTTTGTCCTTTCACTCGCCAATTGTCCCTATTCCGTTTTTTTCAATAGCGTCGCTCTCCCAAAACTTCTTGCTATTCGTCTCTCCGTCTACTTTTCCAGATTTCGATGTAGTTTGTCATATATGATGAAGTATGTTGCGTTTTTGTTGCAGTATGTTGATTAAGCTAGTATGCTGGTTAGTTGCTTTAGTCTTGTTTCTTTCTAGGGTGTGACTTAAGTTTTTTCTAGAGTTACGTCTAGTTGGTTCCGGGACTTTTTCAACTTCACTAATTTACTAGCCCTCTGTTGTAGTATGTTGATTTTTGCTGCTGTATGTTTGCGTGTAACTGTATGATTGTTAGTTGGTTTAGGTTTTTGCCTTCTAGGGTGTGACTTAAGTTTATTCTGGAGTTACGGCTAGATTGTTTCTTATTTTTTCCAGCTTCCATAGACTACAAAAGCCCTGCATAATACTTAACTTTTGCTGTAGTTTGTTTAATATTGTTGGAATGCTGATCGGTTGTTTAGGATTGAATAATGCTAGGGTGTGACTTAAGTTTATTCTGGAGTTACGGCTAGTAAATTTCTTGCTTTTTTCGTCGATTTAGCATACTACTGCTTTGCCGTAAATTAGTTCGTTATTTGGTTATATTAAGACACATAATGACTTGTGCTAGTTTGTCTCTTGCAGTAGCATCTCTCCTCCTCCCTAGGGTGAGACTTAAGTTTGTTCTGGAGTTACGGCTAGTTTGTTTGGTTGAGTTTGCTGCTGGGGTCTGCTAGCATAGTGTTTCCCGACCTCCCCGTTCACTGTTTAATCGTCTCCCGCCCGTTCCGTCCCGCCTTTCCGCTTCGTTGCGCGTTACTCGCTCAACGCCTCTGTTCAGTCCGTCTCGTTTCCCATTTCTTCGTGCGTCGCTCGTTCAGCGTTTCCGTACCGTCCGTTGCGTCGCCCGTTTCCTACCCGCGTTTCGCCAGTTCCGTTCCCTGTTGCGTTGCGCGCCGTTTGCCCGTCCTTGCCGCCCCGTCCGCTTCAGTTCCCGTTTCGTCGTGCTTCGTCCACCCAGTCCTCTTTCCCCGGTTGCCTGTATTCCTGTTTAGTCTCACGTTGCTTTCAAGCAAGTTAGACGCCCTCTCCACTTTGTTACTCACTTTCGCCGAGTAATTCATTACTCTGTAACTTTTTTTCTCTTCGACGTCATGATTAGTCGTTGTCATTTGGGTTAGGTATAAAACTCATTCCACGTGTTTGGTTGAATGTTACTCTACATTGATAAATTAGCCATTTCAATAACATGGCCGAACAGCAAGATAAATTGAAAAAGCTCTTAAATGCAAGATCTAATCTAGAATCTGAGTTATGTAACATCCATAAGGACATCACAGATGCCATAGATCGTCGAGACAGGAAGGTTAAAGTTGAACGCTTGGTTTCTAAGTTGAAGGATGTCTTCAGTAAACTGGTGCAGAAGAATGAAGATTTATTTGACTTGGCCAGTAAAGCCGAGAACCCAGAGTCAATTTACCCTGTCCATGAGCAATGGTTGGATGATGTAACTAAGAACAATGATAAATTCTTGCTCGCGGCTAGAAGCTACATTGACACAGTTGCTGACCGAGACACCGTATGTGAGGGCGTTAATCCCCAAGGGCAGTCTAGGAGAAATTCCCGCCGAACAACAGCATCAATGTCTAGCCAGCATAAACATGACTTTCTCATGGCAAAACTAAAACGCGAAGCGGCCGAAAAACAAGAACAAGCTGCCATGCGCCTCGCTAAACAAAAAACGAAATTGCCATGAGAAAAAAAGAACTTGAAATACAAATGGAGCAGATGGCACTTCAAGAATTGGAGGAAGACCACCGCCAGCGTGTTGCTGCAGCTAAATTAAATGAGGCTGAATTAATGGATAATCAGTCATTGTTTAGTCACCACTCAAGTGAACTGAATTTGCTGAAAGATAGGGGATCAGATACAAGTCAGAGACTTCTTCAGGATTGGGTAAATTCTTTTCCAGCAGGTAATTCATTGACTGCTGCAAGTGAGTTAAATTTTTCTCGTCCCGGTTCAGCAACCGTTGACCCTTCTGTTCAATATACTGCCCCTAGTAATCCTTCAGAAAACACAAATAATATTGCCGGTAACTTAAATCATCTTGAAATGCTTTCTCAGTAAACACGGCCAGGAGTTGCAATTTCTGTTGCCCAGCAAGAAGCGCTGTATCTGGAATATCTGCAGGCTCAACTGCAGCAATCACTCAGTGATCAAAGGATCGAGCAGGCAAACAGTCCCTCAGGAAGTGGTAAGGTGAACCCAGTGAACCAAGTAGCAGTCGACGTACAAAATGTCGCACTCCAACCACATCAGCCACCTTTGCAACCTCCCTGGCCACCAACACTCGTTATTGCACCAACGAACTCCATTTTTGTACCTGATTTTTCAACAAACCCACAAGTAAATCAGTTCTTGGGTCCGAAAAGCTCCAATGTGCCTGGTCAATTACATATGTCGATGCCTCATGTTCCACAACAACAGAATCCATCTCAAAGTAACACTCTACGCCAAACACAAGTCCCTATTGCCCATTCCCCGCACAATGTCCCTCCACCTCTAAACCCACTCATGAATCCGCCACCCGTAATCCCGCCTCAACAATTATTTAATCCTCAGCATCCCGTGATTCCGTCGCCCATTCCAGCGAGCACAGCAACATACTTACCCGTCCCCAACATTCCACAACAAAACTTTGTCCAATCACCTCAAGCGCGACTTTTACCGTGTCCTACTGCACCAAAACCTCCCCTGAAAAGTAACCTTGATCCAAACTTGTGGAATTTTCCGCAGAATATTCTCCCAAACGTAAACCAGGCGCAAAATAATGCAACCGTCTTCAACAGCGTTCAATCGAACCTACCCCCAAGCACAGCTAACCCCACCATCAGCCATCCCATCTTGCAATTGAATGCACTACAAAATCCTAATAGCAACCACGCAGCAAACTGTAGCATCCCTGTTAACCCCTTTAGTACAACTACTAACATAGCGCCACCTTTTGTCACGCCGGTTATACATCCAACATACGGGCATACTGCTCCGATACCCTTGTGCTGGGGTGGCCCACCGCATCCCACGCCTCCAGCGCCAGCATCTGAAAATGCAAGTTTAATTAAGGCATTCACTGACGCCTTAACTAGCAAAAGGAATCAACCGCTACCCGATTGGAAGTTGTCCAAATACAATGGGGATCCCCTACGAATGGTATGGTCAATTTAAAAGCGCAATTCACTCCCAATCCTTAACTGATGATGTAAAATTGACATACCTTAAGACCCTCGTAACAGGTAAAGCTAAAACAGCTATAGCTGAGTTCGCCTACTGCGGCGCAATGTACAAACACGCACTGAGGACCTTAGAACGTAAATTTGGCCAAACACAGGCGGTCGTAAGTGCACATTTGGATAAACTCAACAGCTTTCCACCTTTGAAGACGCACAATAGCGATAACATCATTAACTACTCGGGGTGCATTTCAAGTCTTGTCGGGGTATTTAAATCGCTGTCATACGATTCGGATTTAAAGAGTGCTGCGCTTCTCAACAATGCCGTACAAAAGCTACCACCCAATATGAAGGAGTCATGGTCACTCTTCATGGTCAAAAAGCATTGGGTGAATCCTACTCTTCTTGATTTCAACGATTGGTTAAAAGAGAAGGCCGAAGCGCACGATTTAATGAAGAATACCGCAACTAAAGCAAGGACTGAAGACACCATCAACTCAGTAACAAGATCAAAAGTTGCTTCGAAGGCATTTGCTGCAAATAAGCAACACAAGAGTAACCTTAAGCCACTACAGAGATCTCCGTTAACATCAATCTCTAGTTGCATTGTATGCAAAGGCAGCCACTGGTTGTGGGAATGCCGTGTCTTTAAGGAAAAGACCCCCACGCAGAGAGCCAAGGTCGTGGTTGAGGCAAAGCTCTGTTTCTCTTGCTTGCGTGATAAATACATGTTTAGGCAATGTCCAAGTCCCCGTAAGTGTAGAAAAGATGGTTGCAACAGCTCCCATAACACTTCACTTCATGGAGCTGAAAGGGTATTTCCAGCTTAACCCTCAACAAACAACAACAACATGGATACTTCGAAGTCGAACGCAGGTACTGGTAGGCCATATACTGGTCAACAGCAACCAAGCAAAACAACCACTTTGTCTTCCGTGACGGATGTCAAAGGCCTCCTTCAGGTCACGGAACTGAAACTTACTAATTCTTCTGGTACTAGTACTACGGCGTTGGTTTTATGCGATACCGCTTGCAGTAGTCTTGGATGTCCGATAGTCTCGCAGCTAGACTCGGTTTGCAGGGTACCGCATTAAAACTTACCGTCAAGGGTATAAACACAGAAGAACTCATAGACACAAAGGTGGTTCAATTGACTGTGACACCTCATAAAGACCAAGACTTCGAAGCATTCACTGTATGTCCCTACGTGAGGGAAACCTTAAACGTAGGTTCCGACATCATTGACGTCAAGTCCATGCAAGAAACTTACCCACATTTGGCAGTTCTAGATACATCTATGGGAACATTGAGATGATAATTGGACAGGATGTCTACAATGCCATCCGCCCGTTAGAGTATTTTTCAGCCTACGAAAAGTGCTCACCGTTCGCTGTCTGCTTGCCCATAGGTTGGGTTTTAAGTGGCCCACTCCCGTGGCAAGTTTAGTCTCGGTGTGTTTCAAAGCCGATATTGAACAGTATTTTGAATTAGCTTGTCAGGTTAAATCTTGGTATGATATGGAATCGTACGGCGTGTTCAAGCAAGTTGACCCACCATCCGCAGCGGATGCTCGCGCGCAGGAAATACTTGAAACAACAACTTTCCATAACGGCCAAAGATACGATGTCGGTATGTTATGGGCTGATGACAACATCCAGCTCCCGAATACTTACTTTTCGTCACTGGTACAGCTCAAGTCTCTCGAAAAGTGGCTCCTGAGAGATACATCATTGAAAGAAACTTATGCTGATACCATCCGTGAAGACTTGGAAAAAGGTTACTTGATTACAGTCCCTGATGCTCACAAAGTCGAGCAGCGGTCGGATAGAGAGTGGTACCTACCACATCATCCCGTAACCAATCCGAACAAACCGGGGAAAGTGCGTACGGTATTAAATGGTGTAGCAAAATTCCACGGTACTTCTTTGAATAAATCTTTGCTCACTTGCCCCGACCTGCTCCAAAACCTAATCCATGTACCACTGAGGTTCCGTCAACATCAATTTGCCGTGTCCGCAGATATCGAGGGTATGTTCCTCCAAGTGGGTGTCCCTGATTGGGACCAGCCATCATTTCGTTTTTTGTGGCGGGAGGACCCCACAACAAATGTTGTAGTGTATCAATACACGCGCCATATACTCGGGGCTAAAGACACGACCACATGCCCTAAATTTGCACTGCAACGCACGGCCCGCGACAATGTTAATCAGTACCCGGAAGCAACCAAAGTCGTCCTAGAAAACTTCTACATGGACGATTACTTGGATTCGGTGCAGTCACCTGAGAGGGCTCTCAAAAGATCGAAGGAGTTGGTACACCATCTCCATCTAGGTGGGTTCAAGCTTACTAAGTCTGTAAGCAATGTATCAAATCTGGCTGATCGAATTGATGGGTCAACTCAATCTACCGAACCAAAAGTAACTGCCTCATCTAAGGAGGATTCTTCGAACGTGCTTGGGTTGAAATGGGATCACAACAATGATACTCTAGTTGTCAGTCGGGGTCCAGTACAGTAAATAAGTCTTTAACGCAACGCTTCGTATTGAGCCTAGTTTCTAAGGTGTTTGATCCCATCGGCCTAGTGGCACCATTTACTGTTGGTGCACGATTGCTACTAAAAGACATCTGGAGTGTCAGCGGGCAGCACTGAGATGAAGAATTACCAAAGGACACTGTTGAAAGGTTCCTCAAATGGAGTGTAGAACTACCCAAGCTTGTCGAAATCACTATACCGAAAGTTACTTTTCGGGAAACTTTAAACAACTGGAACTACACATGTTTGACGATAGTTCCCAAGAGGTCTTCAGAGCTGTTGCATTTCTCCGAGCTCAAGTAAACACTTCTAGTGGGCCAAAAACAGAGCTTGCGTTTGCCCTGGGTAAAGCTCGCGTAGCCCAATGAAGGTGATGACAATTCCAAAGCTAGAGCTTCAGGCAGTTTTATTGGCCGCTCGGTTGAAACAAGATATCTGTCGAGCCCTTACTGTGCATGTCAACAAAGTTTATATGTGGACCGACAGCACTACTGTCTTGGAGTGGCTCAACTCCACAAGCAAGCAGCCAATATTGGTTGCCAACCGCGTATCCGAGATTTTAGAACACACTAGCGTTGACGAATGGAACCACGTTGCTTCAAGCGATAATCCAGCAGATGCCGGTACTCGTGGTATGTCCGCTGAAGTTTTGCAATCAAGTAGCTGGGTGAGGGGTCAAGATGTCTTAAGAACCAAGGAATTCCCGTTCCAACCAAGCATCGAAGTAGTTAAAAACATCAAACTTGGTATAGTAACTAAGGCAACTCACGAAACCAATACATCATTGGCCGCATCCGTAACCAAGTCAACTAAGGAACCGCCCCCGCAACTAATCCCCTTCAATAAGTACAGTTCTTATCAGAAGTTGCTACGGATAACAGCGTACGCACTCCGCTTGTTACCTTCTCACGAATGTTACCGTAATGCCGATGGTAGCATCATAGACCCCACGGAGCTTGACGAAGCCGAGCGTCATCTCCAGTATCTTGTGCAAGGGGAGTCATTCAATGCAGAGAGAAAAGATCTCCTCGAAAACAAACCCGTTAAACGGAGTAGCCGCATTGCTCCGTTTTCTCCCTTTATTGGGCCAAATCGTCTAATCTGATCGGCCGGCCGCATCAAACGGTTGGTCGAAGTTGACTTTGATGTAAAACATCATATCGTTCTCGACGCACGCCATGCATATGTAAAGTTTTTCCTGAGGCAAAACCACGTTAAACATCATCATCAAGGTATTGACTACCTGCGGGCTAAAGTACAGGAACGTTATACCATCCTTAAATTACGATCCTCACTGCGTTCAATTAAATTCAACTGCGTCACGTGCAGAAAGTTCCGAGCTGCCACTATCCAACCAATCATAGCTGACCTCCCAGTAGGAAGACTCGCATACCAGTCCCCTCCCTTCACAAACACCGGGGTCGAATACTTCGGCCCGCTGTATGTTACTGTACGTAGGACTACCAAGAAGAGGTGGGGTTTCCTCTTTACATGCTTAACTACTCGTGCCGTTCATGTCGAAATCGTTCCTTCCATGGACGCCAGTTCGTGTGTAATGGGAGTGGAGCGGTTCGTCTCCCGTCGGGGTATACCAGCCATTATTTGGTCAGACAATGGCACTAACTTTGTTGGCGCAGAAAAAGAACTACGCGAGAATATCGAGAAGTGGAACACCATCAACATCGCCGTCGAACTTGCCCACAAAGGCATTAAGTGGAGGTTCAATCCGCCCAGTGCGCCACACCAAGGTGGCATCTGGGAGAGGCTAGTACGTAGTTTCAAGCGCGTACTTTACACAATCCTTGGAACACGTCGCCTCACAGATGAGGTTTTAAGTACCACTTTTTGTCTGGTCGAACATGCACTTAATTCACGCCCGTTAACGCCCGTAATCGACGACCCGTCCGACCTAGGCGCATTAACACCTAATCACTTTCTCCTCGGTAACCAAGCACGTAGTCTCCCGTCCATCATTGGCGTAGATGAGTTTGATCACCGTGAACGTTACGCCCGCGCGCAGTCTTACGCTAACTCTATTTGGTCTCGTTGGATCAAAGAATACGTACCGGCGCTGAACCGACGTTCCAAGTGGCAGACGCCTGCCGAGCATCAGCTTAAGACCGGTGACTTGGTTTGGGTAGTTGAAGAGACCAACCCGAGGAGTTACTACCCCACTGCTCGGATCACTGAACTCCGTTACAGTTCCGACACGTCCTCCGTATTGCGCACGTCATCCGGATCGCTCGTTCGCCCGCTTGTAAAATTAGTACCCATTCTCCCAGCATCTTCTTCTGGGCCGGAGGATGTTAGTAACTAAATAGATTTAAAGCGAGAGATTATTATCCAATCAGAAACAAGTATTTCTAAGCAATTTAAATACGCATATTTATTGTTCCAATTTACGTAGAAAGCTCGGAAAAAGTTCGTATAACCTAATTTTAAGTAAATACAACCACGATATGTACGGATTAAGGTGATTTTCGGCTTAATATTTTTAGGTTCTCTAGACGATTTTTGATCGATTATGAACTGATTCTGACGTCAATGACATCAGACAAAAAACCAGCAAAAGAGCATCAAAAAATCCTTTCCGTCTAAAATCTCACTTGTTGCTATTATCGTACCAATGTTAATACGTTATTGGATTGTACTTTGCTTTGCTTTATATCGTTCAAGAATTAAATCTATCCGAAAGAGTGTTGTTTTACACCTTTACACTCTTACTGTCAAATTGGTCATGAAAGTTTTAGTAACCTGAGAGAAAGGAAACTAAACAACTTCTGATTGCTAAACATAAGGGTGACAAAAAATTTCTTTTAATTTAACATGTCCTCTGACTACATTTTGTGGCTCCAATGTTTTTTGTGTCAGGTATCACCTTATATGATTTTCAAGAATTTTTTCAATTTCGAAAAATGAAAGTTATACAATTTTTAGACTTTGAAATTTTTGTTTGATTAAATTTGACCTAATATGATTACTAAGAATCATGTATGACCTAGTATGAGTACTGATAAATTTGTATGATGGGCAACCCGGGTTTTTATATATTTTTATATTGTGTCACAGGCTAAAAACTTAAAGGATTCTACTTAAAAACTTTTCCTAATTGAAAAGAGTTAGACAGGAATTCAATATCTTCACATCAAAATGTTTATATTGCATGCTCTTGTTCGTTTTTAATAAGTCAGATTCATTTTTGATGCCCATAAATTTTCTATGATTATCATCAGTTTTAAACTCGATCTGTAAAGCTCAAATTTATTTGCTGCAGTAATTTTTTAAAATTTTGACCCGATTGATATTTTAATGTTTTCGTGTAATTAACTGATCAGAATTACAGCGATCGGATCCATGCAAACGCTCAATTATTACCTGTTGTTTCTATTACATGAGAAAATGTAAATCTAGCTAATGCTGCGGTGACATATATGATTTATATGTAAGAAATATAACTATAATAGGTAACGAACGCGTTAACGGCAGTAAATTAAAATCAAATTTAAATATTTGCCTAGTGTAACGCTGTTTCCAACGAATATTTGAAATCCTGTTTACAAAAGAAAGTAAACAAAGTCTAGACCATAATCTGTGAGATTTAATGTTGTGTAAGCAAAGCACAAATTCTCACCACAGAAATACTTGCTAAAATAATTGTTAAATACTTGCTTTTTATAGATCTATATATCTATGCTGCTATGCCGCGGGAGACTACGTATGATATTCAACCTAATTAAAAGATATCATTTCAGTTTATTATTTCCAGGTCTAATCAAGTGAAATTTTGCCACCGGCCACATGTTCACATGTACACACTGTAACTGTTTGTGGGATTAGCAGATTGTTTGAGGTCATCAAATTCCTTTCCGTGAAACAACAAAGCCCTCTATTTTAACATGTGATGCAGTTTCTGCGTTAATTTTTTTTAATAAAAAAGGCAGTTCGCAAGACTGGCAAAGATTACCCACGGGTCGGGGTTTCACAAAAAGGAAATCTTGTAAAAGATTTACTAAGTAAGACAGTAAATACATTTTTTTTCAAAATCGCAAAGCGCCCGCCTTGTTAGTGGTGAATGTGGTGAAATCGGCAAACTTTTGTAGAACATGTGATGAAATTAACGGTCAAAGTTGTATGACCTCTTGCTTCTTCTTCCACTTAATGTATTTATACTTCTCTTGCAATTAAATAAGATTCATGCTATTTCTTGGTGAAATGTTTGTTACGAACTTCTGATGTTGAATTATTGTAAGATTAGAGGTTGGTGTTTTCTTTGCAGTGAAATTTTTGTTTTTACCAACTTATTTTCG
>NC_134478.1:1979230-2038452 GCF_964194025.1 Convolutriloba macropyga | reverse complement strand
ACTGGAATATTTTTGGAAAATCGTAGTCATTTATTTGATACTAACTTTATTTTCGTAAATAATAATTAATATTCTAGATCATAACTGAAAAAAACGACTGAGCTCGGTTAAATAAACTTCCCATAGTATAGACTATCCCTGCTTTCGAGTATTGGTTCTAAAGATCTCAGTCGAAATGTCGGTTCTTTCCCATTATAGCCCCTATGAAATAATATACGTTGTATGATCAGTAATCAACCCCGGGCCGCAGCTTTCAACTTATGATTATTAAAATAATATGAAGCAGGTATTGGGTCTTTCCCATTGTACCCCTCCCCGCGCTTTAAGCAAAGTTGCAGGCAATTTTCTTGATTGTTTGATTGAGTAAACAGTATTAAGATTAATATGATCTTTCCCATCTTTTCAATTATAGCTCGCTACGAAATTATAACCCCTCCCCATTATAGTGTGCTTACCACGATTATAGTAGCTATGCGTTATATGACCACTAATTTGAGGGGGGGGGGGGTGTAGATGGGAAAGACTGATTTATTAAAATTGATTTATTCGTTAGCACACCTAGTACGCCATTTATATATAGGTTGAGCTAAACAATGGCATGCTGGTTCGAGTTCTGGAATTTTCAGGCAAATCTGGCCAACAATAGTACTGCCAAAGTTACAAAGGGGCCAAATTTAGCAGCAGAAGACTTTTGCAATTCAGAGATCTCTTTTTCCTTCTCCCGAATAAAATCGATGTTCTCTTCAGGAGTCTCCATGGCAACCAGCAAAGGTTTTCCCTCGTTCAACGCCTTGAAGTCTTTGTCCTCTACAACCTCAATGTGGGTCATGAAATCATAACCAGATCCAGTGTAGTTGCAGCTGATTGGGATCCGATAGTAGTAGAGACCGTTTTGGATTTTCGTCTGGGCCTCGTATAGGGTTTGGGTTCCGGGGTCGGGGCAAAGTTCCTGATCTGGGTCGAACTGGTTCTTCTGCTCAGACAACTGATCTATCACTTCAGCCAAGACTTCAGTTTGAATCCTGTGAGCTTCTTCGTCCTCTTTGGTGACCTCATAGTCACCCGCATTCGTGATTCCAAAATCCTTGAGGGAATCCTTGAAGTCGAGTACCTTGATGTCATCACCCTTGATCTGGACTTTCAGGTGCTCGTATCCCCTTGCAGCCTTAGATCTGCAATAGTAGGACAGAATATAGATTGTTTTGTCCTTGGAGCTGATAAACCAACGCTCAAAATCGGCATCGCCGAATTTACACTCGGTTTTCTTGTTGCTATCAGCATGGTACATTTCGAATGCTGTTTTAAAGTCTGCTTTCATCACGGAAAAGTCATTTGGCAAGATGTAGTACGTCCCCCATTCGTTTGGAGGGTCTTTGGGGACACTATTGTCACCCGATTCTGTAGGCGCAGCATACAAGGTTGAGGCAAAAAGAAGGATTAGAGCGTAACTCAGGGTTAACATGTTGAAGACCTATAACAAACAAAGAGTCAAGAAGAGAAAAAGGTTAAAAAAAACAACTAAATTTATAAACCTATAAATGAACAAAAAATGCCTGCAGTTGTCCAAATTGGCTCTCAATCGAAAACCACTTGAAAACTGTTGCTTTTTGTTCGATGATGGTAAGCAACTTTATCCTACCCTGACTTTTTTGTTCAGTCAATTTTAGCGGATCGATATCTCTTTCGTAGAGATACAAAAGAAGTACCAATAAAAAGTTTTTCAAGAACTGAATCCACAGTAATTTCTCAAAGGAAAAATGAGGAACCAATTTTCAAAAAATTCTAATTTTTCGACATTTTCACGCATTTAAGCTTAATTAATCTTTAATTGAAGAATATTAAAGGCTGCTAATTGAAATTATTTAGTTCTTTAGAATAGCAGGCAAAACATAAATTTTTTCAGTTAAAGAGTGAAATATAAATTCTTCCTTTTTCGAATTGAAAAATCTTCTTTTTATAATATGAAGCTCTCGAATTCCAAGAAACATTTTTCTGCGCTTACAAGATTTTCTGACGGTTTCAGAAAATGAAGATAAATCCATTAAACCGGCAACTGTATTTAGAACGTCTTGAGTAACTTATATTACCCGAACCAAAAAATTATTACACGTGTACTCTTTTTATTAACAAAATTGAGTTAAAACAATATCTGTTGACTGGAAATGAAACTTGATAAACTGTACTCTTAGTTGTCTGAACCGCAATAAAATGAAACCGCCGATATATTGTCTGAACCGCCAATATATTTCATATAAAAAGTTTTGTATCATCTAAGAATACCCCGAACGCCAAAAGAAGTGAAGTAAGGGGGTGAAGTGAAATGATTCAAATATCAAAGTTGCCCTTCAGGATTGAAATTTTTCGTGAATTTTTTGCGCTTACAAGATTTTTTTGCGCTTACAAGATTGAAACTTGATTTTCCCTAAATCTGGGGACTACCAAGCTGTTTGTAACTACGTTCCGTTGAATTATTTATTAGTTTTATTTTTATTATTATTATTATTATTATTATTATTATTATTATTATTATTATCATTATTATTATTATTATTATTATTATTATTATTATTATTATTATTATTATTATTATTATTATTATTATTCTAATTATTATTACTATTATTATTATTATTATTATTATTATTATTATTATTATTATTATTATTATTATTATTAATATTATTAATAATATTATTATTATTATTGTTATTATTATTATTAGTATTATTATTATTATTATTATTATTATTATTATTATTATTATTATTATTATTATTATTATTATTATTAGTAGTAGTATTATTATTATTATTATTATTATTATTATTATTATCATTATTGTTATTATTATTATTATTATTATTATTTCTATTATTATTATTATTATTATTATTATTTTTATTATTATTATTATTATTATTATTATTATTATTATTATTATTATTAATATTATTAATAATATTATTATTATTATTGTTATTATTATTATTAGTATTATTATTATTATTATTATTATTATTATTATTATTATTATTATTATTATTATTATTAGTAGTAGTATTATTATTATTATTATTATTATTATTATTATTATTATTATCATTATTGTTATTATTATTATTATTATTATTATTTCTATTATTATTATTATTATTATTATTATTATTTTTATTATTATTATTATTATTATTATTATTATTATTATTATTATTATTATTATTATTACTGTTATTATTATTATTTATTTTTGGCTTTTGTCATTATTTTTTCTCCTTTCAGTTAGTCTCAATCCCGACAGGTTGCATTAACTGTACTTAATTTGTCTTTAATAGCATTTGATGTTGGTGGTTGGATTTTTTTAAGTTTGACGTCCCCACAATTTGTGGATACAAGTAAAACTCCATGTTTGTCATCTTTTTATATATAAACCCCAACCAATTTTTCTTAAAACCGATATATTTTTTTCCAAAAATTCTCAGTCTGAACTGTTCTTAGATATTTTTTTGAGGTAAAAGTGGCGATGATTTTAATACTAGGGTTTTATTATACGAGTTAAAGATATGTATGTCGACTTGAATACTAGCGTATTATTATACGAGTTAAGGATATGTATATCGACTTGAATTCTAGGGTATTGTTATACAAGTTAAGGATATGTATGTCGACTTGAATACTAGGGTATTATTATACGAGTTAAGGATATGTATGTCGATTTGAATACTAGGGTACTATTATATGAGTTAAGGATATGTATGTCGACTTGAATCTGATCTCTCTCCAAGCCGTTGTTTTACGTAAAAACTAAATTCCTTTTTTATGTTGTGTATCACGTTGAGCTTTAAAAAAGAATTTAATTATGATAACCGTTGTAAAAATCTTAAATGTTTCATATTTTCTTAAATGTTTCATATTTTCAATCCGATTCCAAAAATTTTCCTATAACTTTAGAAATTATAACTCATAATACGTTTGTTTTTGATAATGTTGTGACTCGAGGAAACCTATCAGAGAACAAGTTTTCACGTCCAAGTGGACCTAGTTTTTATATTTATTTCTAATTTCTACAATCTGATTTTTCAAATTTAAATCATTGTTTTTCGCGGGCACTCAAATGTTTCGACTCATAGTCCCATGAAAAATGGTTGTTTGATAAGTTGTAACAATTCCTGTTTAAAACAGCGAATTTCAATATTCCTTGTGTTTATTGATAACTAGTCAAAATAAAATTTATCATACATAATTGAGCAACCTTAATTGGCGACAGAAGCTTGCAGTTAACAGAATGATGTTACCGAAACCATTCGGCGACAATTTTGCGTATCCAAACAGTTTTGAGGTCGTCTTTTGCGTAGAAAAAAACATTGACTAAGGAAGGAAACAAGCAAAATGATTGGCAAAAAGGGAACGCGCTTCAGAAATGGATCATGCCGACGAAAATCGGCATATCTTTTTCAGCTGTAGCTTCTCAGCAAAATTTAAAGTTTATAAATTTGAATGAGGATTTAATTGTCACAAAAATTTCTCAATACTGCTTCAATGAATTTTGAAAACTAAGCCATTTTGCTGAGCTCCACTTTGAGCGATGTTTTTTGGATCTTGCGTAGAAGTCGATCAGTATTTGTTAAAATATCTCTGATTAGGTGAGCTCTTCTGGTTTCAGTTGGGAGGTATTATGATCAGCTACTCAACTTACTACAGTCTACATTGAAATCGTACAAAAAAGTTGTAGCTGGATGAATTAAATGGTAATTGGTTTGTATAATATTCCTGAAAAAGATTAAATAAAACCTTTTGTATATCTGGACTCTCTATAAAGAATGGTCAAACTTAAATTCCAAATTCGAGCAACAGGCCACTTAAGTTCAAATAAGCTTGGCCAAACATTATTTGCGCTCACGGACAACGTTGGGTTACGTTTTGCGATAAATATTTCGGTGAAATTTTCAACAAATCTTTCAACGAAAATGATTCTGAAGTCTGAAAACAAATATTAATGATGCATTTTTAGATAAAATTCAGCCAGAGAATTTGTTTTTCATTTGCAAGCTGCCGGCACCTTCTCAACTGGCTATAATTGCGCTTCCATTTTTTGAAATCCATTGATTTTTTTTTATTTCTTTTGTGCTCTCTTTTTTTCCGGTAAGTTAGGATCTCACGTTTATTATGACTTTTCTTCAAAAATGTGAGAAACTGTTAAAACACTCACGTGCAAATTTTAAAATGCCGAAAGTCTGCAGTGCCAGAAGTTAAAATGCCAGAAGTTGCTACTTAGCCAGAAGTTGACTTCCGTTGACTTCCGTCATTTTAAAACGTGCGCGTTTTGCGTTTTAAGCATGGTTAAGTGACTCTGCAGAAATCACTTCGAAATTCCGACTTAATATCTCGAACCGCTTCGCGTTTCTGGATTAACGTCAGAAGTTCTCAGTGACTTCAAGCAGAGTCACTTAATCATTACTTAAAGCCTGGTGGACATAAATTACATTTGTAGTTCCTTAGTTGGCATTCACTTGCAAAATCTGCAGATGTTTGTGGGAAATCTCCTTATTAAGGTCTAAATGTCATTTTCAGACAATTTTGAGTCCCAAACTGAGCACGAAACTCATGTTTCACAGTTTTTGTGTTTTTGGTATATGTGGTATTCGATTGAATTTCCTCGCAGTTCATAAAGCCTTGAAAAAATTATATTTTTGTAGTAGTTTTCTGTTTACTTATTGGTAATGCACATTTAAACAAAAAATTGTGCAAATGTTGAAACCGTTAACCAATTTTCAGGCTTTTCTACTTTAAAGCTGGATCAAATTATTGTTTATGACTGCATTTGGGTTAATGGATAGATTTTAGCATTCAGCACATAAAAAGTTCTGCAGCTATCAATCATCAAAAACTCTAGACTTTTAAGAGTTTTTTAATATATTTTTTTTTCATTTTTTTTTCGGAATTGTCTCTTCTTGACCAGCTGATAAAAAATTATTTAAAATCAAAGTGTTAAAATTTCACTTTTTTCTGAATTTGTGAAAACTTTTTGTGCGTTTCCGTTCCGCTGGTTTTGTTTAATTGGTCTGCTTGTCAAGTTAAAGATTTTCATGTTTTTCATTCAGTTTTCGGACTGTATTTCCAAACTTGTCCAGGAATTTCTTCAGAATTTGTTTCGCTTTACCTTATTCACAGCTTGTTCAAATCAACCTTTGAACAAAATCTTCTTGGCTTCTATAGGCTACGTTCAATCTTCTCTCAGTTTTCTCAAACCTCCTCTACAAAGCAGTCGCAAAAACAAGCAACAAAACCGAATCTGCGTCAGTATCTCGAGAAAGAGAAAGAAAATTAGAATCTGGTTAAACCCATAAAAATCCGCAGTTTCTGTTGCCTAGAATTTGAAAATTGCTCCAATTACTCTTAGTTACAAAATCTATTGCCTATTGCCATTGATTCCGAATGCTGTTCTTAAGAAACAGGAGTGTAACTAATTACAAAATCGATCAAATTATCTGACATTGTTTAAAAATCTTATAACTTTTTGATCTTTCAGTCAGAATGAGGAATATGGGAATCTGTATTTTGGCAATCTATTCGACATTTTACAATTAACGAGTATTTAAATTGCTGTAATTGATTTTTTTTTGGAAACATAACACATTTCAAATCCAAAGTTGTCCCCAATCTACACCATCGGGATTTTTTTGTAATATTTTCTTGGACATTATAAAGCTTACATGAGACTGCAGTATTGTATAATCTGTAAAATTATTGCCTAATGAAAAATACTGTGATAAACTGTAAATAAATATGTTTAAAAAACTTAGCTACATGTAAGATCACAGTATGTTCGTCTAAAAAATAATCAATTTTTTTTTACTAATTTGTGATGGACTTTGCTACAAAAACCAATTGTTTCTTAGAGAGGTAATTGTGCTCTGTCCTCGATTGATTTTGGTTTTCAATTTTGCGAGCTCGTTTGAATTCAAATTTGTGGCTAAATAAATTTTGTTTGCTTCTTGATGGTGCCTCACGCTCTGTTTGCTTTTAAAAACTGCCGTTCGAGTTGTGTTGAGTTTATAGTAAAATGTGTTAAACTGTTGAATTGAAAGTTGTTGAGCCCTACCTAGACGAAAACCTTTAAAACATGGGTTAAAAATTTTCATCTAAAGGTTAAACGTGTAAATTTATGTTTAATCTGGGGTTAATTTAATTGCTTAACCCCAGGTTAAAGGAATAAATTTTATGTTCTGATTAACTGAATTTTAGTAATCAGTTTTATAATTCTACTTCAATGAGAAAAAATTTGAAAATTAAAAAAAATTAAAAATTAAGCAAATTTGATAATTTTAATTATCGGTTAAGCAAATTTTAACAGCTTAATATAATAACCGGAAATATTTTTGAGAGCTTTAGCAACTTAAAGAATACTGTATGCTCCGGCACTTCTTGAGATCTTAGTTTGATTGTTTTGCCTAATAACATCACATTGAGCAGAAACAAAAATTTTCTGAAAGTATTCTACCATCCGTTTTTTTTTCAAAATTGACATTGAAACACAGCTGGAGGTTATCCAGCGCCACTTTTCTGCGTTATGACGCATGATTACAATAATTAAAACCATTCAGATACAAAAAACTGTTTACAGATCTTTGCTGCAGAGGTTTGATTTGAATGTCATAAAGGATGAGATCCAAGAAACACACAAAAAAATGAAGAAGTCCTGAACAACGATAAATGTTAGGAAATGCAAAACCTTGTAAAAAAATGTAAACAGACTGAATTTTTGATGAAAAACCAAGTCGAGAACTGTTGAAAATTGTTGAAAAGTCGTAAGGTTGTACCAAACTATTTCAAGTTCTGAGTAAATTTTATGGGACGTTTATCTGCTAAGAATCTTGTACAATTCTTAGCAGATCAGATAACCGTAGCAATCTTACCTCTTAGCACATAACCGTCCCATTTCGTCTGGGGATGTTTCTATGATTCATGCAACCAGCAAATTATGTAAAATTAAAGTAAAAAGTTCTGAATTGTTCAACTTAAAGTCATGTCCTAGTAATTTACGTAAGTCTAACCGTTGATAGAAAGAGAAATTGAGAGAGCTAACCTTTTGCGCGATTAGACCTGATCCGATATTCGCCTGATCTTAACGAAAGTTCTCACCAGCGACTAATACTGTAATTTATGTCAATATTTACTCGATTTGTGTCAATAGATAATGAGCAAACGGAATAGAATTTGGGTTTGATTGCAGATGTGGCCATAACAATGCACACGCTTACAGACGTATTGATTTTCGCTTTCTATGCCAACAAAGTTTGCGGGTCTCAAACATGTCAAAAAATCGGCTATCGCGGAATTCGCCGAGAGGGGGTTTAGCCGACAACCAAATATGGGAATTTAAGCCGACAACCCGAAACGGTACCAATTATAATGATTTGATTAATTAGTAAATTTCGACCAACCAGATACGTTGAGCAATCAGAATAAAGCAGTCGGCAAAATTGTCATTTTTCCGTGTCGGCTTAACCCCCGGTCGGCCAAAAATAGTCACCAAGAAATCAGTGAAATTAGCTGAAAGGTGTTGTGTGTTGCTGTACGACAGTTTTACTCTATGACTGATCAGCTTGAAAACTGTAAAATGCTCACATCAAATTTGATGACCGGAACAGAAACAAAGAACAAATACAAAAGTAGTCTTTCTGTGTGGGAGTATCTGCAAAATGAACCAACGATGGGTTCAATATCAACTTTACTGCTCAAAATTATCACAAGTTTTGAAACACTCACGTGCAAGTTTTGCCTTAAGAGAGAAACGCTTAAGTTCATAACTTTTGCCACTCAAATGCCAGAGAACACTGGATTGTCGGATTCTGAAATGTCATGCTTTCCTATATATATATATATATATATATATATATATATATATATATATATATATATATATATATGCTTTCCTATATATAAATATATATATATATATATATATATATATATATATATATATATACAGTGAAAGCGAACAGTGAAAGCAACACAGTGAAAGCGAACAGTCGGTTCTTTCTTTCTTTCTTAATTCTTTCATTCAAGCTGCATAGAAAACAAAACATTGATTGCGTCATATTTCTTGAAGCTCTATTATACGTTGCTAAACAAGAAAACAATAGTGCTTGATTGTTTAGAATTCCGACAAAGTGCGCTTTAAAGAAGTACAGTTTATATCCACCCTATTGTAATTTCCTCTTATTCTTTAAGTAAAAACCATTGGAAATTTCAGTAAAAATTAAATGAAAGTTGAGTAATTTATTTTATTTCCTTGAACAATTACCCTTCGATTTATTTATTAAAGAGCATTTATCAATTACTGAGGAAGAAAGGAAACAACATGGATGGTGAAGTATCTTTCAGCGATTTTTCAAATACTGCAACAGGTGTGAGTGGTGATACTGTTTTGACTAAAAAAGTTGATGAACTATCGAAAGTAGTGTCCGGATTAATAGACACGAACAAAAAACAGGAACAAAAAATTATTTATCTCGAAAAAAAACAGGTTGAAATAAACGACAGACTGAGAGCTCAGGAAGGTTACACAAGCAAGGACTGTGTTATAATCTGCAATCCACCCTTTGACTCAAGAGACAGTCGAAATGTGTTGCGAAACACATTGAAATTTTTTGAAAATTTTCTGAGTATCAAACTGGACGAAAACAGAATTAAAGCATGTCATATATTACCCGGCACAGCAGCAAATGGATGCCCAGAGTCAGTGATCTGCAAGTTTGTCTATTTTGACGAAAAAGATAGGGTTTTTGGTGCAAAGAGGAAACTTAAGAAAATCAAGAGTCCACTAAATAATCATAATATATACATTAATGAAAGACTGCCTAAATATGAAGCAGAAATAAACAGTGAGGCGAAGAAAATGGGAATGATTACGTCAACAAAAAATTGTACAGTGTCAGTTATGGTTAAGAATCTGCAAAATGAAACATCCTTTAGAGCAGTAAATAACGTGGACGAATTGAATAAAATCCAAAATCCTGTCTTACGGGAGAGTGGACGCAACAAGCGAAAATTTATGAAGGAAGCGGAAGAGCTCTCATGTGAAAAAGGTCAAGAGAGGTTTTCACCTGATAACAGGAGACCAATGAAAAAATGAACTCCATAGCGTAACTCCATACATTAACAGTGGAAACTCAAATTTTTTGTTCTGATTATTAAATAATTTTTTGTAGTAAATTTCATAATAACCCCACACAGTAGCAGTACTAAAATATTGAGACTATAATCTTCCTACTCATTCATTTTGCTCGCAATATTCGCAGCAAGATGATATGGTAGTAAGTTTAAGGCATATGTCTTCTTTCATTTTAGACTTCTTATCTCATTGTACTATTTCTCATTGTCCTATTTCTCATTGTCCTTGCAAGTTCTCATTGTCCTTTTAGCTCGCGATATTCGCAGCTGAATGGTAAGATGAGAAAATTTTTGGGGTATACCTGTCGCCTTACGTAGAAAAATCAAACCCCTTCCTGCTTACAGTATGCGCAGCAAAGAGACAATTTAGATGGAAATTTTAGCGGCAATATATGTCTAGCGATATCCGCAGACAAAGATGCCTTAGATGATTTGCATTTTTAGCTTTTTCATTAAAAGAAATTTTTTTAGAATTAAAAAGTCAAAGTTTGAGATATCCGCAACTCTGAAATTAAATTAGGTTAGAAAAAGAAATAAACTCAGTTTTTTTTTATTGTGGAGGCCTGCGATATCCGCGGTCATTCACATACATACATTCATATTGAATTTTTTTTCTTCTTTTTTCTTTTTATTCTATCTTTTGTCCAAATTTACAAGTTTTAGATTTCTCTCTTTTTTAGGTTTGACAAAAATGCATTTGAAACCCTGATAGAAAATTAAAAATTGGTAATGTGTTCAAGGGAAAAAAAATTTCAAAATGAGTGCAAACAAAATAATCTTGCAAAACATCAGATCGATCTACAAAAATTTGAACGAGTTTGAAGTGTTGATTAAACAACAGGAGAGTCAACCTTTAGCAATATGTTTGACGGAAACGTGGCTCAAGGACCAATCTAACACAAAGTGCATTAACCTTGATGGCTACCAGGAGATTGCTACAAGCAACCGAAATACCTCTAAAGGAGGAGGGGTTGGGATCTTTGTAAGATTGGATTTACAACAAACAATTATTAAAAAGTTTGGCTGTACCAGTATTCAAATTTTAACTGTGAAAATCAACACAAAAAATGGCAAAAGTTTTTTATTAACAGTGATCTATATCAAACCAAATACAAGTATAAAAGAAATATCGGAAACTTTGCAGATGTTTTTTGAAGAACTAACTCCGGAACCGGAACAGTTACACATTGTTTGCGGAGATTTTAACATTAACCATAGTAGCAATAACATCAAGCTTACAAAATTAAAAGACATTTTTAGTTCTTACAACTTAAGGATTATGTCTAACGTTGGGTATACTAGAGAAAGCGCAAAGTCGAGAACTAATATTGACGTAGTTTACTGCTCGAAGACAGTAGAAATTGAAATCATCAAGTCAGCTGTAACGGATCACTATACTGTCCAAATCGTGTTCTCTGACTACGTGGAAAAGACTGTACCACTGAAAAACAAAGTTTACAGGGTCTGGACGGCTCTTGAAAACCACTTAATTTTAGAAAAAATGGTTTTTAAATTAAGAGACAAATTAGGCAGACTTATGTCTCACTTTTTTGCTTTGGATTGTGATCTTGCTTTTGAAAAGTTTCAAGAGGCTATCATTGAGGAAGTTGACAATTACATTCCATTGAAAAAATCAAAACCTTCTCAGCAACCAAATTGGATTGACAACAGTATAAAAAATTTAGCAGCAAAAAAACAGAGCTTATTCCAGACGTTCTTGAGACACAAAAATAATAAAAACAAGGAGAAGTTCAATAAAATCAGGAATAAGCTGAGAAAGAAAATAAAAGAAAACAAAAGAATCTATTATCAGAAAATGTTGCACAGAAACGCACAAAAGAATTCCAGTAGCTTTTTTAATACAATGAGAACATTGAGTGGAAATACGCGAAAAGAACGAGAAGAGTTGTCAGAGAAACAGGTTGAAGGTTTCAACATTTACTTCACAACTATCGGAAAAATTTTATCGAATAAATTAATTGATCCTGGAAAAAACGGAAGACAAAAAAGAACTTTAAACAGCATGTTTTTGACCTCAGCAAATGAAGCCGAAATATCACTAGTCATTAAAAAATTGAAAAACAAATATAGCACTGATTGTGACGGTCTCAACAACTTTATACTTAAAAAAATAGAATATGCTATAGTTCCTACATTGACGTTTCTAGTCAATAAGTGTTTCGAAAAAGAAACTTTCCCAAAATGTTTGAAAAAAGCAGTAGTAATTCCTATACATAAGTGCGGGAATGCTTACGAAGCTCAGAACTACAGGCCAATTAGTTTATTACCAACGATTGGAAAAATACTAGAAAAATTACTCTGTGATCGAATGACCGCATTCCTCGAGAAATACGATTTGCTTAATAAAAACCAATTTGGGTTCCGACAAAAAAGAGGGACTACTGATGCATTAGTTAATTTCCTCGAGGGAATCAGAGAAGACTGGGAAAATGGATTTAAAGAAGTGAAGGCTGTCTTCATAGATCTGAAGAAAGCATTTGATACAGTTGAACAAAATTTGCTCCTTGAAAAGCTAGAAAACATAGGAATGAGAGGACCTGTACATAAATTACTGAAATCTTATCTGAGTGACAGACAACAATGTGTCAAATCGGTTGAGTTTAGGACGGAATTCTTACCAATAGAATATGGAGTGCCGCAGGGCTCGGTGCTAGGACCACTGCTCTTTCTAGTTTATATAAATGATATTCAGGAGTTCTGCGGTGACTCAACTGCAATTTTGTTTGCTGATGACGCTGTTTTGAAGCAAAATGTGTTTTCAAGTAAAGAAAAATTTGAGAAGTCATTAGAATCTGTAGCCGACTATTTTTTGCAAAACAAACTGACACTCAATTTAGAAAAAAACGCATCTTGTGAATTTAAACGCAATCAGAAAATCTTCTCAACAAGAGATAATTTTGCAGAATGATGCGATCTGTCAAAAAACGTCTTTAAAATACTTAGGAGTACATATTGACGAAAAACTTAATTTTAATCGGCATATCCTCGAATTATGTGCGAAACTGCCAAATTTTCTGGATTGTTTCATAAATTGAGATCAATTTTAACAACTGCACAGCTTCTTGTAACATATAAAGTTTACGTACAACCAATACTAAATTATGGTGTTTTAGTCTACGGAACCAGTAGCAAGACAACACTTCAGCCTCTAGAAGCAAAAGTAAAACAAATTGCCAGAATCATTTTTAAAAAGAGAAAAACGGAATCAACACTGCAAAATCGAGAAAAGTATAAAATGCATTCGATCAAAGATTTGCACATTTTTGAACTGTTTAAAAAACTAACAGAGATACTTAGATCAGAATGCGAAATAAATAGTCTAAAATTTCTTATAACAAAGAAAGAAATAGAGTCAGTTGAGTTAAAAAGAACATCATCCCGTCAGTTAAAAAGTACAAACGCGGTTAGTGGACTTAGCCCTAAACGACTAGGAGTAAGAATAAGAAAATTGTTAAATTTTATATTAAAATTTAACCCCAATTTCATTTCAGAAGTACAAATCTTGAGTAAAAAAGAATTGAAACGTTATCAGTATAGTTTTAGAGACAATTACATTAGCAATAACCAACAAATAGTTTCGTTAATATATTGAGCCGATCATTTCAAATCCTTAGCATCTTTAGCATCTGACAATCTGTCTTTTAAAGTTTCTTAGTACTGCTACTGGCATCACTTGACGAGGACCATCGGACCTTTTGATGACCTATCAAGTAAGTGGCGGTTCTGTGCGGCCTAGTTTGTACAGCAATGCCAACTTACTTGAAAACAATTTATTATTATTATTATATATATGGTTTCCTATATATATAAATATATATATATATATATATATATATATATATATATATATATATATATAATATTATATATGGTGCCAGATTTTAAAAATGGCATTATTCGTAATTCTACTAAGGTTACGTTACTCTGCTAAATTCACCTTTGAAATTCTAACCTACATCTCGAACAGCTGCGGTTCTCGACAAACGCCAGCTTTGATCAGAATCGCGTAACCTATACAGAAAACATGCACGAGTTCAAATTTTAAATTGCCAAAAATCTACAGTGCCAGAAGTTAAAATGCCAGAAGTTTCTATTAACTTAGCTAGAAGTTCACTTTGATGATCTTGTTCGACATTTTCAAACATTCAAGATGCTTGTTTTAAGCAAGGTTAAGTAAATCTACAATATTTATTCATAATAGCCCCAAAATCTTTGTTTCATCTGCGGAATAGGAACGGAACCATTATTGAAATTATGTAAAAACATTAAGTAAGAAATAATAAATGTTAAATTTCGGTAATTTCCTCGAGCGCATCGACTTCTTGCATGCAACACAAATACTACATATGCTTCAAGTTTCGGAGCTGTGACATTGAGTCAGGTCATCGGCAAACAGTGGAATCGATTTTCAGCTAAGTTAAACCAGCTCCTATTTAAATTCAGTCCCGATTTCGCAAAATTGGAGGAGAATGAAAGAGAACTTTGTTTATTTTATGTAATTCAACGAAATAAAAACAATGGAATAAAACAGTCGCTTCTCCTCGCTTGTTCTTTTTGCTTTGCTCGATTTAAAATGGACAATTCAGCTACCAATGCAGTCAAAATTCGTACCAAATCGAATAATTCCGTGTTTAGCGTGAATTAAAACCTGATGCAAAAAGTAAAAAGCTACAGAGAATAAAATCACCCGTTTTCAAAATGAAATGCATTACTTGCAATAAAAAAACGAGGCCGAAAGATATTCTTCAATTGACACCTTTATTGTCCAAAAAAACATTTTTGTCAAACCCCATCGTTACTACTGACGTGCTAAATTGCATAAACGGGGTTCCTCGTGTGGATTACAGCGAGGCTGATCTGTTAGCTTCTCATGAAATGGGAGAACAGTGGGTCCGAGTGAATATAAAAGCTAATGTAATAGCTAAGTGTATATATTTTTCGTAAAAAGTGTTGCAATTAGGGTTAAAAAAATTCACATGCTGACGAAAAGCAAATTAATAAGAAGCCAGTTGTATGGATGAAAGGTTATAACTAAAATTAGCAAATTTTTTTTATTAAGGTCGCTAAAAGAGTTAAAAACAAAGAGCAAAAATTAAACAGATGAACAGGACAGCTGTCAAATGACATGTGCCTTCAAGTCCAGCTAGTGAAGACAACTTTATCTTTAAACAACTAGAAGAAATTTCAGGAAACGATGGTCAGTTACTAGTCTATTTGAAGGGATCGCTGAATGTGTTTCCTGCAGATAAAGTGATTTGAACTGATCAAGATCAGAGCATCCCAAATATGCAGCATTGTGAGAAATAAAGACTAAATCAAGCTTTTTGTCTTCTGACCATAATTTCAATAAGCGTAACCTGATAGTGAACAATTCGCTGGGTTCTGTTAACAACTTCTGGCTTTAGTTCTTAAAAGTTGGTCAATAAGAGACTATCATTTGCAGTTCATTAGCTTACTTCTGAACTATTCTTACAGCCAATTCTTATTTCCCTCTGTGAATCATTGCTGAGTGGTAACAGTCCGCTTAATTTATATCAAATAGATGGTAGCAGCCAGTTGACGTTATAAACAAATCCGGCAAACAATCAAGGTTCCGCTCTGTTTTCTAAGAAAATGAAGTCAAAAAAGCCAACATTGATATAGAGATTATTACAGCTGCATTCAAATGTAGTCAAAATTTGCAAATTGTCCTTACCGGAGTACCTTCTCAAAGCTAAAGAGACCCTGATCACATATTGAGCAGCAAACAAATAAATACAAAATAGTAATTAAAACAATTTCAAATAATTCTGCCTTGTAGGGCAAAATTGTAAACAATTTTACAAGCAAAAACTGTGGAGAGAAAGATATTTGCCTTCAACATTTTGCAGAATATGAGAACTCGCAAAAGGCTAGTAATTTTTCAATAAATTGGCTAATAAGCCAACAAAACTCTTCGCCTACAACAAAAATACAAGCAAGTAACAAAACATAAAGCTTTTGAACTAAGTAACATATTGTCGAATGCTTCTTTTTATACAGAAATATATAGTTTGTTCAACTCAGCAATATAGTTTTCAGCCTAAGCGCTAATGCTCCGATACAAATTATTGAATTGATATGCAGAGTGTAAAATAAAAAGGAAGTACGAATTTCTTGATCTCTTATCCCGGAAACAGTTTGAATGCTATTGATCAAAAACTTTTCATTAGAAATTGGTGAGTTGGTCTGGCTTGAGTGCTTTGTTGGATTTATTAAGAGACCAGTCAACTGATAGGCAGCAAAACTTTCAGAACCAATTTTTTTGTTCAGATTTGAAAAAGGTTAAAAATGGTTTATCACAGAACTCAAGCTTAGGCCCCGCCACGGTTACTGAGATATATCAATGATCTCGTCTTCAAAAATTACTGCGCATCTTATGGCATTGTTCTCTTTGCTGCTGATACAACAAGGTTTGAAAGTTGAACAAAGACGAAAATTTTATTGAGGTTGATAGAAACGGTTGATATATGAAATGTTTATATTCAATAAATTGACTGTAAAATACGACAAACGTAAGTAGTAATAGGGTGAGCAAGTCTCCCCGGGGGCCGTGTAGACCCCATGTATTAAGATAGGGTATAGGATAATTTTTGAGATAGGGTCTACTCTAATGTATTAAGATAGGGTATATGTATTAAGATAGGTTATAGGGGCCGCCACATATTTCCCATGTTTTAAGGTTAGCGACGGCCACGTATTAAGATTAGGAATAGCCGCAGCAACGTATTAAGATTAGGAATAGCCGCCGCAACGTATAAAGATTAGGAATAGCCGGCGCAACGTATTAAGATTAGGAATAGCCGTCGCAACGTATTAAGATTAGGAATAGCCGCCGCAACGTATTAAGATTAGGAATAGCCGCCGCAACGTATTAAGATTAATTATAGGGACCAGGGTATTAGTAGTACAGTGTGAGTAGATCTCGCGCTTTTTTGGGAGCCGGTCATTGGCCTTTCTGCGCAGGGAATTGTACAGGCGGAGAATTGTACAGGCAGCGCGCACGGGAATTGTACAGGCGGGGAATTGTACAGGCAGCGCGCACGGGAACTGTACAGGCGGGAAATTGCACGGGCAGCGGGAATTAAGGGATAATTCCCCTCGCAGTAAATTTCAACATGTTTATTGGTATAACCAGCGCAATGTATTAGGATTAGGTATAGCCGCCGCAATGTATTAGGGTTAGTTATATCCACTAAAATTGAGAAAATTGAAAATTTTTAAAACAATGAATTATTAAAGTACAAAAAGACAGACACAGTATTAATCAAGTACATTATAAGTAATTTTAAACACAACGGAGAGCGCTCACAATATGGAAATTGATTAAATAAATTACAAGTTCAGGGGTACAGTATGAATTCCATCAGATAACACTTTTCGTTTAGGATAAAAATATGAGAGTCCTTTATTGTTTGTTCATAGGTTGCGACGCAGTGGTTGATTGTCCGAAAACCTCTATTTGTAGATGTTAAATTGATGATTTCTTCCATCACCCGCCGATATTTTTCCAATGGTCCATCTCTGGTCTCTTCCAATGTTCGTTTGTTTAGTCCTTTGCTGCTGAATTTGTACTTATCCGATTTGGCATCGTAGCAACAATAAGTTTTGCTACAGAGACAAATCATTTCAGTACATCTAAATTCTTCCTTGAACAGACCTGGTTCACGCTTATCGTGCTTTTTATGTTTATCACAACAAGTTCTAGGGAAGAAATTTTGTACAGCATCAGCTTTGAAAGAATCATCACAATCGTGTTCCCTCAGAGCTTCCCACTCTGCTTTTTTAGATGAACGAATGCAATCGTACAAATTATTGTGCGCTAGAGCTAAGTATAAGGAGTCAGTGTCCATTTCTAACTCTTCGAATGTGTCGACATCGCAAAATTTATCAAAAAATTTTTTTATAAAGCTCCAGCATACGTAATTTTGCGTACTGAAGTATAAAAAAGCCGACTATTATCGGTTCACGGTGCTCAATTTTTGATTTTACAAGTATAGTTTTGATTTTACTTTCGTATAGTTCTTTTGACACACTGTTAAGTCTCTTAAACAATTTCCCGTTGATAGCTTTGTGTGTCCTTTCGTCGTTCAGGTATTTTGTTTTTTTGTCTCTGTATGTCTGCTTCTGTCCATGATTTGGTAACCATAGGAACTATTCCCTAACAATTTCATTGTTTCTGCTACAACGCTTGATTCAGGATTTTCATCTCCAACTCTTCTAGCATCAACAACCGATTGGACAAAATTGTTGAAGCATTTTTTAGGTGTGTACTGATCGAAGCGATAAATTTTGGTGCATTTCAACCAAAGACTAAGGTAAAAGTTGAGTAAAGGTGTTATGACTGTTCCATTCTCCAACTTGAAGCTTGAAATTAACATGCGTTGTGGTTGCTTGAGTAAATCGTTATCAATTGCATAATCCCTCATATAATCACCTATATCTGCTCAAATAACATTAAAGTTTTTAAAGATTGGTGGAAAGTTCGAGAACTTGTATTTCAACCCATCTGGAACGTCGAGATCACACTGAACGTAACCAAATAGTTTATCTTCTCTTATCTTCTAAGTAGAGATTCTTGAGTCAGAGGTGGCTTGAATGGGAAATTGTTTCTCACGTGAGTTCTTACAGATTCATCACCTTTGACAGTTTCCCACCAGTTACATTCCCATATCTCAACAATTTTATATCCTTTGTTTCGCAAATAGTCTCGTTTTAGATCATCGTATTCCCGTTCATTTAGTCCTTTCTGAGTCTCTTCCTCTGACATGCTTGCTCTTGCTTCCTGACATGCACAAAAGTGAAAGTAACAACCCATTGCTTCAAAAATAGTTTTACAGTGAGCACAAAATCCGTCTACATAAAAACAATCAATCTTTCTCTGAGTTCCAGTTGTGTAGTAGCTTTCAATAGTGCAGTTAGGACGCTGAGATTGTAGGTACGACATAACCATGTTCTCAAATTTCCTCGATTTATTTTGTCTAGCTTTAAACTTCTGAGAGTCTGAATCAAACTCCCATCTAGTGTAAAACCCAGTGGGCATTTCTTGACACATTGAGAAGGGGTGAAGTTGACTGGCGTCTATACCCATAATTGGTTTGCAAATGTTTTCTGTGTTCCGAATATAGGTTTGATCCACAACCGCTTTTCTAGTAAACACAATAGAGGGACCACCGGTCATATCTTCGCGTATTTTATCATGTAAATCTTTGTCTGCTTCAACGAAAGGATAGAATTTGCTATTAGTTGATTTGTGTAGACAAATATTTGCTAAATTGGGTAGTTTGCAACCCAATTTTAACATATCAATCCCTTTGTTATGATAGAATTCCATCATTTTCTGCATCGCTTCTAGTGTCGGGACAACATCTTTGTTATTATACCACCTGACAAAGTCTTGAAAAGTTGTCATTTGTTCGTGCTCCCACACACTTTCCAAGTAATTGTAGTTGTCAACTCCCGAGGGAGGCACTACCTTCAACCTAAGTTTTTTCAGAGCCTCCTGTTGGGAAAGTCCGCTATTCAACAATTTTGTGAAATCCGTAAATTCTTTCTCCAAGGGATTGTGATCTCTCAACTTACTAAAGAAACATTCGTAAGGGGGAAGGAAAGTTGCATCCAACTTGTTTGGTGAGTCGAACCATTCATAGGGGAAAAATTTTTTGGTCTCATTTGTCTTGTAAGCATTGAGGAACAAATCTAGTGATGTTGCTCCACCAAGAAAGTTTAGAATAACGAGAAACTGAACATCAACAAGTTTAAAGGATACAAAATGATTAGCTTTTTTAATAACCGTTGGTTGAATATCGCGCTCGTGAATAAGGTAGGGTAATAAATAAGACTGAAATAGATTCAGATCATATTTCCCGCTGTTGAATCCAAATACAGGTAAAGTGCTGACATAACGTTCAAAATGTTGTTGTAGTTCGAGAAGTTGATTTTTTTGAATTTGGAGGAATTGAATCGACATATCAATTTCTTCTTCTCCGATATATTGAAATTCAAACAATGGAGTACTCTCATCTTTCCTTCCATTTAGCTTCTCGAAAATAGAACTTACTCTGGTTTTAATTGCATTTTCAATTGAGGAAAATTTTTGCAACATTTCTGCTTTACTTCTGCTAGCTAGTTCTTCTAATGCTTCAACAAAAGATACAATCAGTGTCTTGGGGTCTTTGTTGCAAAGGAAAATAGATTCTTGTAATAAATTTGAGGAAATTGACACAGAGATTGGTTCATGTTTTCCTATCCAAGTAGTTGTATTGGTATCTTTTAGTTCATTAGATGGAACGCAGGTTGATTCGAAGTCAAATACAGCCAAGTTTTTGAACAGTTTTTGTTCTTCCTCATATCCAAATCCAAAACCGTCAAGTTTATCGAACAAAGTTTCTCTCAAAGTGTAAACACTCATCGGATAAATGTGCTGTATCCTATCTTTACAAGATTTCACTTGACGGCGGAAATTACCAGCACGCTTAATAAAGGTATCACAATTAGGACAGCGGAATCGTTTGAAGAACGTGCTGATATCATCAACATAGCAAATGTGGTTGTTGTAGGGCAGTAGATTAATGTTGTTCTCGTACATCTCAATACTTCTTCTGGCAAGTTCACCTACAAAATCCCCGTCCTCAATGTCAATGTCATGAATGAAAATGTTTTGTTTTATAGCGTTTTCAACAAACACAAGGTGATCCATTGACACTCCTCTAAAGTTAATTGCGTCACGACCAGACTCGTGGAGAAAGTCACTGAACAACTTAGCTGCGTTTGTTTCCAGTTCAGCTGATCCATACAAGTGAACAGCCACAGCTCTAAACAAGCAAAGGTAGTCCTTGTAGGTTTCTCCGTATCCATTCGTAACAAGACCATTTACATTTCTTCTTCTCAACAATTGTTCAGGTATAACAGCATCTAAACATCCCATTGGGATATTGTTGAGAAGAGCACAGAAAATTGTTAGATTCGTCGTTAGTGCATACCGCCATTTTGTGTTTGCCCTTTCTTGAGCACAAGTCTCAATCAAATCCATTTTCTCTACTCTATCCTGAAGTGAGACTAAGTCTCCCTTAGAATAAAGTAAATGAGACTTCTCAAAGAAGGTGTTGTTCTCATGAGCATAAAAGTATCGGTATTCGTCTGTGTCAACATTTTGTAAAATAAATCCCAGAGATAAAATTATATTTGCAGCGCAGTTAAGTTTTTCGAACACTTCCTTCAGATTTTCATTAATTTCTCTGGGATCAAGTTTCGACAATTTAAAATTGAATACTCTATGTCTCCCATTCTCCATCTCAGTATTGTCAAAGAAGTGTTGACAGGCACTAAGTTCCTGCTGTAACTGTTCGTTGTTCTTATCCAATTCTTCCGATTCTAGTACTTCTTTCAAGCTTTCGCTGGATTTGGTTCCAATTTTGGTCGATGTTCCGTGTTTCCGTCTCTTATTTTGTTGAAGAGAATAAAAACTTGGAAATTCCTCCAAGCATTCAGTGCACACTGTACTAAGCTTCTTTTCTTGAGGAGCGTGATGCTTAGCAAGGTGGTAGTTCAAGTCCTCTTTCCTCTTTGTATAGTAATGTGGACACTTGGGACATTTTAAAATCCCACTATCACACGATTTTTTGTGTCGAGCCATTTGCTGCTTGACAACCATTCTCTCGCACTTTGTGCATTTGACAGGTAAATTTCTATCAAGAGAAGGCATTGTATTGTTGTGATCCAAAATAAATTGAATAAATTTCAAGTAAATTGTCGAGCAATTGTATCTAATAACAAAGTGAGAATGAATACATATTTTTGGTTTTTTAGTTGGAATAACTTTTATGACTCATTATTTCCATTTAAGGAAATGACGTAATTTCTATTTCTAGTAACGTTACGTAATAAGAAAGTTCAAGAACTTCCTACGAAGCAGTCACAGTGTTGCATTCTACATTGTATTTAAATCCAGAAAACATCCAAAATGTGTAACCTTATTCCTTAGAGGAAAATCGCAAATCTTAAGTTATATTTATTTGTCATATTGCTGATTTGTGTTACTTTTTTTTTTACTAAACAATACTATTCATCCCAAAACAGACTTTTTAACAAAATCTATCTGTCAGATGTTTGCTCACTTAGAGAATACAAATTTTATTGTAAACGAACTAATTCTTAAATTTTTTCGATAAAACACTAAATGTGTTTTTACAATAATATTAAAACATTAGAGAAGAAAACTCCTACTTTAATTGAAGATAACTTATATACAACTGACGTTAACGTGATTATATTACAAAATAAAAACCAATCAAATTTTATTATTAGGAAACTTGTTGTAAAAGTTAATGATATCGTTTTGATTATCTCATTCTCTCTTTTAACATTTTTTTATTTTAATAGATTAATACGTGAAATTTTACTCATTTGTGAAACATGTTGATCAAAAACCACTTACAAATATTTGAGAAGATTTACAAGAGAAAAGTAGGTATATCTGATGCATACAAAATTGACGAAATTGATGTAGATTCATACTTTTTTTACAATTTTTTGGACATTTTCACAAAATCCAACAGAATAATCCGATTTAGTAAAGGTCTTGAGTATGCAACGTTCTCTATTAAGAAATTTGAATATGAGGAGTTTATTGCCAAACAGTCTTTCGATTTATCCTCAGAATTGCATGTAAGCAAATACGCATTGTTGTTCATTTTGTACTCCGTCCCCGATATATTGGAACAGTACAGAAACATTTCACAAACAAACTTTGTTCCTCTCCCAGAACCAATAACAATAACTTCTTCACTACAGAGTGCTTTCTACTTCCATTATTACAACGACTACAATGCAGTGGGAGTACTGATCAGGTTCGGAATTCGTTTACCTAACGCATTTATACAGAAATTTGATTCCAAGAATGGAACATTTTCCGAGATTGATCTGAAATTTGACGAATTGGAAAAAATTTATCAAAGCTTGAATTTTGGTAAATTATGTCACTTCATTTCAACTAAAATAGACCATATTATGTAAAAGCATAGTCGGAGTCCTGTACGTATCCTTTACTTCCTACCTTTTTGGGAAATTTTACCCAAA
Source organism: Convolutriloba macropyga (assembly GCF_964194025.1). NCBI lineage: Eukaryota > Metazoa > Xenacoelomorpha > Acoela > Convolutidae > Convolutriloba > Convolutriloba macropyga. The sequence goes on along the minus strand of NC_134478.1, from coordinate 2,015,163 downwards.
TTTGGACTTGAATTTCACTTCGTCCAGAAATTTCAAGCTAAACGTCACTTTTACTCATAAAATCTTCCATCTTTGGTTACTGTTGTCTGATTGGAGAGAGCACACTATATAGAGAGGTTGTTGCTTTTGACATTATCATTTGATCCAACTTCTCTGAAAACATCATCGCTACTTTCTCACATTATTCTAACTACTCCTCAAAATTTTATCCTGCTATCGAGCTCCAACATTCATTTTCTTCTTATTAAAAAATACTTACCTTAGTTCTAACGTTTGTTTTAATATAATTTATATATCTTGTTTCCTTCCTAAAAAGGATATTTGCTGCTTTATAGCTTTCTATCCACTGATTGCTTTTATCACGTTCTCAACAAGAATCTCTTCATCCATTCTCTTCACTTTCTAACAAAAACCTCTTCTATCATTTAATCCAAAATGGAGTTCACCGTTCAAAATAATAACCTTCTGTACTCATTTTTGTTTTACTGAGGATATTGCTCGGATAGGAGTTCGAGAGTTAATAAACGGACTGTATGAGTCTTTGATCACTTTACCCATTACTGTGTGGCACATTATTGAGCATCAGCGACAACAGTTTGATACATATCATCAGGGACAGGTCCCAATCACAGAAAATCAGCCCGGAACTCACGCAATGGGACACGAAGTTGCTGTTGTTAGTGGACACCACTATCCTCACGTTAATGGATCTGATTTCCCTGCCAACTACGTAGCTGGAAATATTCAGTACATATTTCCTTGGCAGGAAGGGCAAATTCCAAACAGTTGGTTCACTACACCGGAGGTAGGTGAGGTATCCAGCCGGAGGTGGAAAATAATCTTCTCCAAATAGTTTCAAGAGCTCATAGTAGAGAACATAGCGAGTTGAGTATCGATATTAGTACCACCACGTCATTTAACGATCTGGAAAACTTTGATCCAGCGCAGTACTATGGATCTACTGACATGTCAACTACACCCTCGATGACAACCCCTTCGATTGAGGAAGGAACAGCTCACAACCCTATCTTTTTGAGTGATGTACCTAATACACCAGTCACTGTTCAACCAACCCAACTACCTGGTAGAATTGAGCGACAAAGAGGTTTCGGTAATGAAATTCATAACTTACCAGAATATGTTATTGAAACTCTTTTTGAATGATTTCTATGTTCAATTTTGTAAACTATTTTGTTTTTGTTCGTAAAAATAATAAAGTTTCTGAATACTTTTTAGGTGTTTCGTATTAAATTTACATTTTCAATTTTATAATTTTTTAACTCCTTTTTTTTCAAGTTTTCCAGAATCAAAGATTAACACGAAAGGTTACTTGATAATTTAGGTACTTGGTTATTATTGAAAACTTGTATTTCGACAATTAAGAAAAATGCCGAACTTAATTTTGATATTTAAGAAAATTGTTGAATTTATTTTCGATATTTAACAAAAAATGTCGAGAAAAAATTCGATTTTTAAGAAAAAATTACTGTTACAAATCCGATTTTTAAGCTGCAAGAACAGATTCAGAACTTGTCATTTTAAAAATGATTAAAATTTTTGTTTTTTGCTTAAAATCATTCCGTAAAACTAAAAAAAAATGAGAAGAAAATAGCACATTTCGTACGCACAGTTTGGTAACATTTTTGATTTTTAACGAAAAATCTGAGGTTCTATTTTTTACTTTTAACAAAAAAATGTTGGGTGAAAATTCGACATTTAACAAACAAATCGACTTCAAATTTCGACTTTTAGAATATACACTAAATTTAAAACATTTTAGTACAAACACGTTATTACTTTCTAACTTCAAAGTACAACATGGAGTTATCAATTATTCCATGACCATCTAGTAAACAATCAACAATTTTTATTAATTCACTCTCATACTTTGAGTTCTTAAGTGACTGAATTCGGTCAAAGAAGGATGATCTCAATGTTTGTGTGCTTGCATTTCTTTGCTCCGCTCTCAGTAGATGTCTCTTGAACTTTTCTCTACTCAATCTCTTCTTAGACACGCTGGGTAGTTTTTCAACAAATTTGTTTTCCGAATTGTGTTGTACCGCTCTCTCCAATTGGGTGAAAACAAGTCCAGCTTCTTCCATTGTGTGACCAAAAAACTGATGTTTATATAAGGTGTATGAGCAGTCCACTGTATGATATTGAAATGATAATTCATCCAATTTTTGGAGTAATTCATTAATGGAAGAAGAAATGAGAATTATGTGATAAGAACAATTTTTCAGAGGACAAAAAGTGTAATTGTGAGACGCAACAGAGTATTCACTAGTAAGCAAGTAAGGTTTATAATCCTTAACCGATACGCAAATGAACAAGGCTTTCTCACAAAATTTTTTATAAAAGTCAGGTAAAACTTGACACATAACTGCTGCCATTTTGTAACCAAAGTGATTTTGTAGTGATTGTTTTAAACTACCGTATAAGGAAATAACGCAATTCAGTTCAAACGCAACGAAAATTTCATTTGAAAAATGACACAGTTCAAGAGACAGCAACTCAGAAAAATCCGTTGTTTTACTTGTTCTAAATATTTCAAACACTATAATTCGCTAATGCAACACAGACGTGCTAAACGTAAAGATAAATATGCTGCTCTAGTGCAAATGTTTGCTCAACTTAAAATTTCTGACTAAGTTTCCTTATAAGGAATTTTTGCAAAATGACGCAATTAAATTTTCCATATTTGGAAATGAAAGAAGGATAATGACATCATTACCAAATAAAGGTGATTGGAAACAATAGAGGAAGTAAAATTACAAGTCAAATCATACAATTAAATTTTCTCTGTCACATTAAGTTGATAAAATGTCTCTCTCTAAAGTCTCTCCATTTTACTCGAGTGCTCCGTCTATGTTTACCGATTCTCAACCTAAACTGGAACAGATTCGGTTCCATTTTATATAGACTTTGGTTCTAACCCAAAAAGATCTGGGAGATTTACTGTGTCCCAGATTACTAAAAACGGAAAAACATTCCAAGTCTTCAAAAACGATCATTCTGGAACATTTGAGAAGTACCAACAACTTCGAATTGGAGATTAAGAATTCAAGAAATTCTGTTTCCTCAAGAGCAATATACTGAATGGGGAATTGGAACTGAGTGAGCACCCGACTCAATTTGATAAGAACCCATGTATGGAGGATGTGCTGCAACGATGTCACAAAGTCAGAGAGGTCAGCATAGGGCGCAATCGACGAATATATGTGACTTTCATTCAATACGTTCAGGAGAATCCAGCCTCCCATTTATGTGCAAATTCGGCTCTTTTGTCGCAAAAAAAACAATGAGTTCAAGCAGGTGACTTATGTCAGCTACACTTTGGACGAGTTCAAGGAACTGATTCAAAATTTGAATGACTTTTCTAACATTGAACAATGTACATTTCAATAATAATTGTTGTGTGATTTTGTAATATGTCTTTGTCTTCTCTACAATAAATTTTTCATTTTAAAAATCTTTGATATGAGAATGAGTTGGGATATTGGTTGCTCAAGAAACATTTTTTTGAGTCTCAGAGATAAAACAAAGGTTTTTCACGTTAGACTTCATTACGAACTTAAAAGATATTCCTATACTGTTCTTGAAGCTCAAAATTTTCCCAAATTAGAAAATTTGGACATAGAGTCCCAAATTTCAGAATTTAAGTGGGTTATTCACAACGGATTACGCAGAACAAGTCTTATATATCGTTCAGATAGACAACAAGTTACCATTTCACAACATCGTTGGAACGGATATCAGTGGAGTTTTCTGACAAATATTGAATTGAAAAAAGAAGAGTACGAGAACTTATTAGAACATCTCCCTACACTTTTACCTTATATTGAAAAGTTTAAGAAAATTTGCATTGGCATGGATGAAGGAGCGCAAAATTGATGGATATTGTCATTCTTGTGAACATATTCAATTGTTACGGAAGCATCCTTTCAATGTTTCCCGAAAATGAAAAACGCAAAAACTGTTTTTTAGCGGCCTGTAAAATTTGGGACGAGAATATAAATTTGGAGGAAATTAACCAAAAATTTCCTCTTGGAGGACTTATTGGTTATGAAATTTCTTTTTAGACTTTTTCTTTGCTAGACTGAAAGTTTTTCGATTACATGCTATACTACACGATTCTGCTGGAGCGGTTAAAACAACTACAAACAAAGGTCCAGGATACTGTTACATGTTACCAAATTTTCCAAGCTCATGTTTCTTGGGACATTTAACTGGGTTAATCTTTTGTGTCTTTATTAAATTTTATCATCCTCAAATTTTCAAAATGCTAGACACTGCTAATCATTTTTGTTATAATTAAACCTAGAAAAAAGAATGTCTCTCGTTGTGTTTGATATTGAGTGCTTGGAAGGGAAAATTGTCAAGGAGTTGGGTGTTTTCAAGGATGGAATTGTATTGGGATACAGTTTCCTCCCACCCAAAGACGTTAAACCTACTTTTCAAGAAAAGTGGAACACTAAAAATTTACATGGGATTAATTGGAACAATGGAAAACTGGAACACCCTGAGTTGTCATCAATCATTCACCAACATTGTTCACCTACAACAGAATAATTTGCAAAAGGGATAGAGAAGTGTAATCTACTCTCAAATTACTTGTGTAAAGATGTGGAGAATCTAGATGATATTGGTTGTCCAAAAGTTTCCAAACTTCTCAACGACTCGGATACTGACTGGGATTGTAGCAATTATCCGTATCGACACAAAAAGACATTTCACTGTGCAGAGAAGAAAGCTTATGCTTACGGAACTTGGACTCTAGATCTTTTTGATAAGGTATAATATTTGTAATTTCTATTTGTAATTTCTATTTGTATTTGTGATCGTTTTGTAATTTATTATTTTTATTTTACTATTTTTGAAATCAGAGAGAAGTCGCATTCCCAGTTGAAAAAATTGATTTTCCCTTAAAAATAAGGTATAAATGACCGAGCATACAGATAACGGTTTAAATTTAGGTAATTTTGTCTTTGATGATAATAACCAGGAACGACAATCGTGGAAATGTTTTGGACAGACTTGTAATAGATCTCTTGTGGTTTTTTTGTCCCAATTTTTTGTTATTTTGTTAAAATTAGCGTGCTGTATAGTAAGAATAACTCTTGCCGAAACCTGTGAAGAAACAACAGTTCGGATTGCTATCTTATCTAGTACAGTCGGTTATATTTTACCTTCTCCTAAACTATGGACAAAATAATTTCTACTAAGGAACGCATTTTTATTTCATTGGTGGGACCAAGCGGGTCTGGAAAATCTCACCTTATCCATGATTGGCTAATTATTGGAACTTTTCAACCCGATTTTGATAAAAATTTACTATTTTTTATCAACATTATCAATCATTTTACGGACTAATGTCCAAAAACATTAAGAACATTCATTTTATTCAAGGAGTTGACTTTGAGTTCATTCAGAGTCTACCCAATAATGCAACAAAGTATTTGCTGATTTTTGATGAGTCTTGTGAGGAAATCTCCAGCTCGAAAGAATTTGTCAAAATTGCGACCGCTGGAAGACACAAAGGACTTAGTACAATATATATATATATATATATATATATATATATATATATATATATATATATATATATATAGCATAATCTTTTTCATCAGAGTAGGTTGGGAAGAGATATTGAGTTACAAAATACTCATATAGTTTTATTCAAGTCACCTAGAGAAGTTCTCCAGATTAACACTCTTAGTCAACAGCTCGGGTTAGGATCACAATTAAAAGATTGGTATACAAAAGCTACTTCAATCCCGTGTGGTCATTTACTCATTGATCTGACTCCGAAAACAGTCGACTCTCTTAGATTTTGCACAAACAGTGGTTCTATTCCCACTATTTTTTTCTCCCTAAAACGAAACAAGAGATTACTTTTTTGAACGATGAACACACAACATCTCTCTACGCTGATAACGTTTCAAACGTATTCCCAGAACTTCAAGAAAACGTTCCTAAGAAATTGTCCAAAAGATTTCATTCAGTTTCTAAACGAATGCATAGTAAACCTTCTCGGAGGACAACTACAGGAAATACAAAAACAAGACGTAATAAAGTACAGAGACGAAATTCATCAACTCGTGCTAAAAAGAACCGGAATAAATAAAAGAAGAGCAATTTTAAGTTCACGAAAAGGAATAGAGCTCATATCAATTTTGACACCATCTATCATTAATCGATTGTCTTGAAATGGAACAGTTTGTTTTGATTCCTCAACACCTTTACGAACAAAAATTCAAATTAGAAATTAAGAAGTTGGACACTTTTGAGCAGAAACCAGTTTCTGTCCCAACACGTTTGAACCCTAATTACAAGGAAATCAGCAACAAAACCAGATCTTTAAAGAACGAATCAATTGTAAATCAAATTTTGAATTCACCACGAGTCAAGCTATCTCTCAACGACACAATTTTATTAGATGGAAGAGATACAGGAGTAGCTTTCGCAGAGTTTACTTTTGCATTAAAAAGAAAGAACGTTGATTTTCCCGATATATATTACACAATACTTGATGCTACCGGAATAAATCCGCAGAAAGTAATAAACAAAGATGCCAAAAGCAAAGACAGAGGGAGCTGGATTCCTTTCAAAATCTGAAAAAGCCAAGCTACAAAGACTGTATAGAGATGGAAAAGCCCCATATGCATCAATTAAAAATCTACAAAAGGCAAGTTGGTTATCCAAAAAGAAATTTACCTACTTTCTACACAGTAAAGATTCCTACACAAAGTATCGTCATGCAACACGACATTTCAAAAGATTACCAGCATTTGCTAAGCGAATCAATGAGATCTGGTGTCTCGATCTAGCTTTTTTGGATAAATTATCGGATACTAATAATAGAGTGAAGTAGTTATTAGTATGTGTTGACGTCTTTTCTCGCTTTGTTCGTGTGCAACCAATGAAGTCAAAGTATTCTACCGATGCAGTTGTAGCTTTCAAAAAAACGTTGCGTAAAAAAAGTATGCCAGCGAAAGTATGGGTTGACCAGTGAGTTTGGTGGTGAGTTTCGAAAATTTTGTATGGAGAAGAAAATTAAAATTTACTCTACTAGAAGTGAAACGAAAGCTGCTGTAGCAGAACGAGCCATAAAATCTCTGAAAAACATTGTTTATCGCTATATGGAAGAAAATGGGGACAAATACATGAGAAAAATGGATTTCTTTGTCAAAACTTTGAACACAAGAGTTAATCGCTCAACAGGTAAAGCTCCAAAAAATGTATCAAACAAAGACTTTTTGCCAATTTTTTACAGAAACCCAATTAACCAATATAAACGACCACGTTTTAAAGTGGGTGAAAATGTTCTTATATCAAAAAAATATATTCCATTCAGAAAAAGTTATAAATCACAGTTCACAAATGAAATATTCAAAATTGTTAAAGTTGCTACTTTTAAACCGCCAACCTATAACCTTTGTGGAGAACAAGGTGATGAAATTCTAGGTAAATTTTATGAACAAGAGCTTTCAAAGTGTATCATTTAAAGATGAGTTCTTTCACTGTTGAGTTGGTTTCCAATGCGTCGTTTGATTGTTACCCAAACAATACACTAAGTTCTTTCACGAATTTTCTACCTGAACAAATTAATCTTGATGGAGAATGGGAGGTAGCGATAACAGAACTGTCGTATCCTTCCTTGTACCAAAACATAACAGAGGGTAAATTCTTTGATCTAGATGAAGCAACACCAGATACAAAACCATCGGATTATTACACACTTGATCCAGGTCTATACCCCTCGATCTCTGATATTGTCAATGAAATGAATAGAAAAATTCAGGAACGTGAAAAATATGAAAAAAACGCCCATCAAGTTACACGTTAACAAAATTACACAGCGAATCTCTTTGAGTCTTCCAAATCAGAACTCTTTACTTGTCATTTTAGTGCCGATCTTTGTCATGTCTTTGGATGCAAAGAAGCTGTTTATGGTATGGGTGTTTTCATGAGTGGTGCTGGTCCACATTTTCTCAAGTTTCCTTATGACATTGTACGAATACACAACTTAATGATATATAGTGATATTGTTGAATACAATATTGTGGGTGATACAAAAGCTGCTCTTTTACGATTCATTCCGTTTATATCAAAAGTTAAGAATGAAGATATCATCTCAACGGGTCAATACATGAATTATCAAAAATTTTCCAAACTTACAATTTAAAAAAATTCTAAAAAACTCATTCCACAGCATAAAACTCGAGCTCCGGGACTCTTATGGTGAAAAAATCCTTTCAACTCTGTTGGTGTGACAAGAGCGGTACTAATGTTTAGAAAAACTTCTGACAATCATTTTTAGATTTAAAGTTGTAGAAAATGGTTGCTGATAGTGAATTACCGTATTTTCGTGGTTATTCAAGACAGAGGGGAAGAGGATTCGGAGCGTTAGCACAAACAATTGGGAGGACAGCTATTCCATTCTTGAGGAGATATGTTGTCCCAGCAGCAAAAAGAGTTAGTGCTGATTTGCTTGATATAGCTGCACCAGAAATTGGAAATGTTCTAACTGGAAAGAAAAAATTCAAATCTGTGGCTGCAGATGTTGGAAAGAAAACATTACGTAAACAGCTAGGTGGTGGAAAAATTAGGAAACGTCGCATAATTCGAAGAATTCCCCCAAAAACCAGTCGACGTCGTCGAACTAGAAAAGATTTTTTTTCTAAGCCAAAATGAATACTAGATCAACAAATGATAGCAATTTTCGTTATGGTCACTTTACGAACTCTTGCTGGGAGATTTTTGACAAAATTCCTCTTTTGGAACCAATTGAATCTTCTCACGTTCCAGAAGTTTATCCCAGTACTCCATTGGATGAAAGCAGCATTGAATTCGAGTTTGAAACAGATAGAAGCATATATCTTGATATGAGAGATATCCACCTTCAAATCAAAGTTGGTTGACAAAAGGGAAGATTGTTTGATGACTTTATGAAAATAGACGAGCATGGAAAAGCAGATATGGGAATGTCTTTCACAGATGATGATTTACATTATCTAACTCACGTCAACAATTTATTGCACTCGCTCTTCTCCAACTGCGAGGTGTATCTGAATAATCAACAGGTTTACAACTCAAATGGTCTCTATGGACACAAAGCTTTAATTTCCAATGAATTTAACGCTTCCACAAGAAATAATGAAGGTATTTTAGCTTGTCATGGATATGAATTTGAAAAAGAACCCAGCGATTTTGAGAAAAGCCCTTTTATAGATCGAGAGGAAGAACTTTTGCTGAAAAATGGAACTACTTATTACGGTAAATTAGCAATTGATTTGTTCCAATGTGAAAAATTACTGCTTCCAAAAACAAAAGTTAGACTGAAATTGATTCGTGAAAGACCCAGTTTTTACATGATCTCCTACAATCCTCACGTCTCCCTTAAAGTTCTTGACTGTTCCCTGTTTACAAGACGTGTTGTTGTTAACGAAGTGTATCACCAGACTATCAAATATCAATTAACTCATCAACCTGCTTGTTACAACTTTATGGAAACAATTGCACGCACAACTATTGTTCCTTCAGGACAGAACCAATTTATTCAGGAAAATGTTTTTAACAATGCTCCAATCAGAAGAATAGCTATTGCGATGAATACAAATTCAGCATTCACAGGACATTTTCAAGAAAATCCTTTCCATTATCAGAAATTTGGTTTACGAGAACTAAGAATTGTTCAAGGAGGTAGAGCTATAGTATCAGTTGATACAACCAATGACTGTAAGGCATATGTAACAACAATGAAAGCAATGAATATTAACGAAGAGATTCCCGCGTTACCGCATAATCTATTTCAGAACAATTACGTGCTTGTATTTGATCTCACTTCACTTCAAGATGCTGGAGAAACTATTCATTATCCGGAGCTCAGCGGTGAAAGTATCCGATTAGAAATGTTTTTCGACCGCCCGCTAAGAAGCGTGACAGAATTAATTGTTCTAGGAGAAAGGATGTCCACTGTTAAAAATGATCAGTTCGGAGCGGTTGCTAAAAATGTCTGAAGATTTTTGCGTTAACGAAAATTTTTTCATAATTTTTTCAGTTTTTTATGGGTTTTACATCATTGCCTTCTGCATTGGAACAATTTTGGGTTATATATTATCGTCACCCAGTTGCCATTCTCTTCACCAAATAATTTCTTAAAATTGACGTTAACTGGGGGCGAACTAATTCAAACTTTTTTGTTTACTTTCCTTTCCTAATTTTTCTGGTACTTCTTTTTATAATTATTTTATTCTACCCCAACTCCCATAACAATTCTGTTGACAAAATTAAAAAGTCAAGCAACCTTTTATTAGAGCAAGGTAAAAAGTCCAGTGATTGTTGCTTTTTTTAAGAGAAATCCGAGTGTTAATGGTACTTGCGAAATAAAGCAGAGAAAAATTGTTTGTCATGGATAACACTTCCCTGCGACAGATTATTGAACGAATCCCAGAACTCAAATACCGCTATATTGGATCGTTTCCAGCAGATTGTGTTCCAAGGCTACCCACATTCAGCTTTGCTATCATCAACACTTCTCCGAGCAGTGAAGCTGGAGAGCAATGGATAATGATTGCTCGACTCAATCGACTTATTACTATGCTGATTTTTTGGCTCGTCCAATCACAAAATACAAATTTTTGAATAAAAAGTATCAGAAAATGATACAACAACCAGTTCAGAAAACTGATAATTTGTGTGGATTTTACTCAATATTTGCAGCATTTCAACTATTTAAATTTTTTCAAACAAAACTGAACAATGTTCATGACGTTCATGTTTTAAACTTTATAAGTAATTATATGTGAATTAGATAAATTTAATGTAAAATAAGTCGAAGTGTAATAAAGTCGACAGTAATTTTTTTCTAAATTCCTTAATTCTTCGTTAGTTACTCAAATTTTTGTTGTCGACTTTTTAACTACTCGGCTAAATGTACTTTAATACTCTTTTCTTTTGTACTATCATCATGTAAACGTTTGATTAATTTTGTCTTTGCATGTGCTTAATTTGTACTGTGTCTGTTATTTTGTACTTATTAATTCAATTTTTTTCTTTTATTTAACTTTTTTCCATGTTATGAGCGCGTAAAAGTCCACTAGTACTGTGACAATGCCAGATCAGCAAGATGTAGTTTCGATCTACCGACCTCTGGGTTATGAGCCCAGCACGCTTCCGCTGCGCCATCTTGCTATTTAGGGTCGGCTATACCTAATCTTAATACATTGCGGCGGCTATGCCTAATCTTAATACATTGCGGCGGCTATACCTAATCTTAATACATTGCGGCGGCTATACCTAATCTTAATACATTGCGCTGGTTATACCAATAAACATGTTGAAATTTACTGCGAGGGGAATTATCCGTTAATTCCCCCTGCCTGTACAATTTCACGCCTGTACAATTCCCGTGCGCGCTGCCTGTACAATTCCCCGCCTGTACAATTCCCGTGCGCGCTGCCTGTACAATTCCCCGCCTGTACAATTCCCTGCGCGGAAAGGCCAATGACCGGCTCCCAAAAATGCGCGAGATCTACTCACACTGTACTACTAATACCCTGGTCCCTATAATTAATCTTAATACGTTGCGGCGGCTATTCCTAATCTTAATACGTTGCGGCGGCTATTCCTAATCTTAATACGTTGCGGCGGCTATTCCTAATCTTAATACGTTGCGGCGGCTATTCCTAATCTTAATACGTTGCGGCGGCTATTCCTAATCTTAATACGTTGCGGCGGCTATTCCTAATCTTAATACGTGGCCGTCGCTAACCTTAATACATGGGAAATATGTGGCGGCCCCTATAACCTATCTTAATACATATACCCTATCTTAATACATTAGAGTAGACCCTATCTCAAAAATTATCCTATACCCTATCATAAAACATGGGGTCTACACGGCCCCCGGGGAGACTTGCTCACCCTATTACTACTAACGTAACCTGACGCGTTTTTGAAATACTATCGCCCTAAACTTTTCTGTGATGACAATTTGGTTAGGAAACTAACCAATGTATGCATATAGGTATGTCTCATTCTAGATGGAAATTTGACATAGAGCTAACACGTCAATCAAGTTTGCGTAATATTTCCAGCTAAGCGCTACACTGTAATTTGGTACAGTTTATTTTTATTAGTATACTGCAATATATCTAATTTTTTTGAATAAGATATTGAGGTTTCACAGAAGAATAGTCAGAGCTATTGTATTCTTCAATCAACCCGATATGGTGCACTTTTCATGCGGGATCACGGAATTTTAACAGTTTATGAGTTTATCGTGAAATACAATTTTTCTCGAAAGTTTTAAGCAAGTGAGGAATAGATCTGTTGACGAACAACTGAACTTAGAGTGTCTGGAAAACAGGTGGATCACTGGCAGCTCCAAAAGAAAGGTTACTGGCAGCTCCAAACTATTTGTTTCGAATTGGATGAGAAAACCGCGTAAACCACAAACTAGTGCTGCATAAAATTTTGTTTGCTCAAACAGTTTTTTGCTAACAAACCAGAACGAGCTGAGAGATAATGTTTTTGTACAATTTTGCTGTACAATTTAGAAATACGTATGTCATCAACTAATTTGATTTTGCAATCTTTTTTAGCCTAACATCAATTGATTCTGTTGGTTCTCGCTAAATTCTCCTACAGGAGGTTATCCTGGGTCACCCCTTGATGAGAATATACTTCTCTTTGTTTATCCGTCCGGGCAGTTTTTATCGGACCAATTTTTTAATTTAATTTTTCTGCTGGTAATATTCAATTCAAACAAAACCAATTTCCCAATTTTTTTGATCTTCCCGTAACATGTAAAGATATCAATGATTGAGCGACCGCTAATCAGATCATTTCAGGATTTTGGCTTCTGATGAGACCGAGCCAGTCCAAAATGACTGTTGTTCAGACTTAAGTGAAACCAACGAAATAGTGCAACATTTACGTGATCACAGAAGTCTCTGACCAGATCCAAGCACTTTTTTCGCAGACCCTCGTCCGAATTTCTTGTGTGATTTTCTTGTAAACCACGTTTCTGATCAAACTATCCGCAAAACTTTTCTTCTGATGAAAAAATTCTCTCAAGCATGTTTACAGTTATGCCGTATAAAGTATTCAGTTTGAACCAATAGTATTAGAGTACGTTTTGTTAGTTTAAAAAAAAGAATTTATTTGCAAAAATACCAAAACAAATTTGCTTAAAAATTTGCACAAAAAAAACAGTATTGAAAAACACAGTATTAACCTAAAAAAACAGTTATTACACTGTGGTCGGACTATTGTGCAGCTTATGATCAGACTATGTCAAAACATCGGTCTCTGATCAGATTTTTTTTTCGACTTTGAACAAGCTTTGATCAAAATGTATTCCAATTCAAAAAAAACATTGAGTCAAATACTTGATTATCACAATTTTTACTCAACAAGCTCTTGCTAAGTCAGATTTCAAACAAAAATAGGCGAGAATTTTTGGCATATACGAACAAAACGATTTCCAGGATACGATTTTTGCTATAATACTCATCTAAAATCACATCGCAAATTGATGTTCCAGACGGATGCGACCACCTTCGAGCTCACCCCTCTGCTTTTTGGGTTAAAATTGTGTGGCCTAGAAAAGTCTATGCCTCTGACTTGCAAGTTTAGACAATGCTCTTATTCAATGTCACTTCGAACTGGAATGGTCGTAAATCTAATATTTTTTTGGTAATTTTAATCCAGAATGTTACAAAAAAAGTTAAAGTAATTTAAGGTAATTTTACCATAACAAAGTTAACGTAAACTTTTACCTCAACTCAAGTTAAGGTACAGTTAAGGTAAAATTTACCTTAACTTTATCAAAACAACGGTTTACCTTTAATTAGAGTTTACCTTAACTTTTTTTAGTGTGTGGTCAAAATTTTCTAATGCTGATGCTATGATAGAACCAAACGCTACTATTTTGGGTGCCCATTTTCTAATTTTAAACATGCAAATGACGCCGCCAGCAATTTTCCTCAAATCCAATTTTTCTTTTTGGGTCAAAAAAATTCGGCAGTAATTCTGTTCAGCTCAGAGCTTTTCTTAATAAATTTGCCCATCCTCATTGTTGGCATCACTATGATCAATTTTGGGACAAAACGGCAAAGAAAACTAATTGAGAATGTTATTCTTAATTAAAACCACAATAACAAAAGAGTCAATTAGCGAAAAATTTTTCAGATAACAGTTCTATTGAAAGAACTGAAAAATTTTGCGACAAACACATTTTACATAATTTTACAAATTGAGACAAACATTGCATACAAAATAATCTAATTTTTATTTCTAATTAATTCCAAATTTTACCACATGTCATATTGGCAGTTACAGGTTCAGATGACGGTCAATTCAAAAATATCTGCAAACGTAACAAAGAATCAAAGTTAAGAAGTTTTTGCAAGGATTAACTCAATTAATAACAATCGCTTTCAAATTCTCAAGTTGAACCACCTCGCTTGAAGTAATGACCTCGATAGTTTGAAAACGTGCTTTGCCAAATAATTTGGGGGATTTATTTTAAAGTTGAAATAACTAATTGGCACACATGGAAAACAGTATAGAGCGTTTTTTGCAAAATTAAACTCTGTTTCTCTTACGGAAGTTTTATTAACCTATAGCATGCCCACTCATGCACCTGAATTACTTTTTATAAGAAGGCTTATGAATTTTTATTTTTGAATCAGTAATATCAGCATTTTAGATGTGTTTTCGTAAATTATGAAAATGAGCGCTAACAGAAAAACTATTTGTCGGGTGATTACTCAGAGATAAAAATCGAACTTCTAGTTTGTTGAAATTTGGTTGTTTGGCTCAGAAGGAAATCATAACCTTTGATCAAATTAATCAAAATCTATATCTACTAAAAATAACTTTGCAGCACTAAATTATGAGACATCTAAAAATGTTTAAAAAACACGTACAGGTATTTTGATAAAATTTTCAATTTCACTTCATCCTTATCACTCTAAAATCACCTACCCTCATCGCCATGTGCAAAGAAACTCACCGCTTCCAGTTTAACACCGTAATCAAACGGATAAAGATACGATCTTTAACAGAAATAAACCATTAATATTTTTGATCTTTTCCGTTTGTGCCCCCCCAGTACGTTATGCACCCCCAGTTAAAGAACACGTTATGCACCCCCAGTTAAAGAACACGTGCCATTACATAGTAAATCACCGTGTAAAAATATGACACGGGGGGTGCAAATAATATGCGCCCACTAAGCTGGGGCTGCACAAACGGAAAAGATCCAATATTTCTTGAAAAATCTGCATTACGAACAAATGAAAACAGACTGAGTCCCTCGGATAATTTTTTTCAATTTTGGTTCAAAAATGGGCTGCATATATTTTTCCTTTCAGGAAAAAAAACAGTGTTTGAAAAGAAAACAAGTTTCAAAAGAATGAGCAAGACAAATTTGCAAAAATTGTTTAATTCATTGTATCTATTTAGAACGATGCCATAATATAACTTTTATGATGATTTTCGAAATTTGTTTTTCGTCGTATTTAAAAACTGAAATTGAGTGAATAATGATCAAAACAACTTCAGTTTTCGGTAAAAAGGGAAAAAAACTTGAAGACTTATATTCGAACCCCTTTTTTGTATGACCATTTCAACGGAGCGAGGAAAAATTAATGAGCCATAAATAGGTAAGGAAATCAAGTCGGCTCCATCAAAATTTTGATGGCCTCTATGTTTCTTTGCTTATTGAACTATTCTTAGATGCAGAGGAGTACTTGAGAAAGACACGCGCGGCACCACACACACACACACATACACACACACATACAGCACACCACACACGCGCACAGACACACGCACACACACATACACACGCAGACACACACATAAAAAATTATGTCTCATTGAAGAAAACTCATTCCAAAACTGAGCAATAAGGGACAAGAATTTTTCGCAACGTTTAAACTTATTAATAAATAACTTTAGATATAGTAAAATAAATGAACTTTCACGAAACACATCGAAATGTTTTCACCCAATTGCCGGTTCGCATATAAATGAAAAATCAAACGCTCAAAAACTCTGTTTTTGTAATTTAAAGTTGATTTCAAAAAAAAATTTAGCCCCAGTTTTCTTTTATAATAGAAACACAGGCGATTTATCATGCCTAGATGTTATCTTTCAAAATGAATCGGAAGAATTTCCGCTTTATTACAAGTTGCGCGTTTTCAGAGGTGGAAGTTGAAGAAAAACAAATTGAAAATATGGAATCATAATTCTGGGAATGATAACTTTCTATTAAGTTTAAAATTGAGTAACCTGATTGTTTTTTGATACGGGAAAGCAAAAATTAACTTCAATAAAAACAAGGAGGCTCGGTAATGTGCGTTCGCACATAAAGTTCCGACTTATCCACATTTTTTGCATAAATGTCTACCAAATTTTTGTCTATATTTGACGTTTTTCTTGTAGACGTAAGACATATTAGGAATAGTAACAGGTCTCAAGCGCTTCCTCTGGACGAATAGACGAAACTATTTAAATAATCATTTTGTAGCTAATGGCTTTAATGACTTGAAAATAATTGTTTCCAGACAAAAAAAAACACTTTTTAACTTGAAAAAAAAAACAAAAAAGAGAAAAAGGGCTGAATTAAGTAAAACTTTTGTATTTTTCGGAAACAGTTATTTTCAGAGTCAAGAAACACTTAGCTTCAAATTGAAATTATTATATAGGGTCATCTATTTGTCAAAACGAAATGCTTGAGATCTGTAATTATTCCGAATATGTCTTACATCTACAAAATGAACAACAAATATAGACAATAATAAAAAAAAGTTTACTTCTTTGCGAAAAACCCGCGTCGAAGCCATTAAATTAATAACAAATTCTTTGAAAAAGACATTAAAACTTGTACAACTGCGCCTTCCCTTTACAACAATAACGTAACGTAACACCTGTAATTAACGGGGCTAGGAAACAAAAAGGCGAAAAAAAACAAAAAAGCGATGTTAAAAAGTGTTACTTTATTTTTGAAAACAATTTTTTTCAAAGTCATGAAAGCCATCAGCTACAAAATGAAATAAATAAATAGGTTCGTCTATTTGTTCAAAGGAAGCGTTTGAGATCTGTAATAATCCGAATGTCTTACGTCCACAAAAAATAAAAAGAGTTTCATTCTTTGCGAAAAACCTTTGTCGAAGACAGTAAATTCGTAACACAGTCTCTCAAAAAAACATTAGAACTTTTTTTTTCCTCGACAATAAATTGTCATATATATGTAATTAACGGGACTAGGTCACGAATAGGCAAATAGGAACAAAAACACGAACTAAAAAGTGTTTTTGTTTTTGAAAACAATTGATTTCAAAGTCATGAAAGACATCAGCTATCTACTCAAATCAGAATATAAGCTCATTTTCCCTCTATAAGAAGCCAATGAGACCTTACATTATAGGGGAAATTTAATACAAATAAAAAGAGAAAATAGAAAGGACAGTAAAGGATAAATGTAAAAAATCCAATTAAATTCTTCGAGAAAGGGGTGTCGAAGCCATTGAAACCGTAATCGATGTCTTTCAAGACTTTCATATGTTCAATTGTGCCTTTTTGTGAACGCCAAAAAAGTAACATATGGACTGTGAACGATGTGATTATTTAGACAAAACTAGAAAACAAGGTGAAAAATGGGCCAATGCCTAAAAATCAAAAGACAAATTGTGAAATCTAGTAGTATCAGAGCCACAAAACCAAAACTTAACGCGTAAAGACACAAAATAAATTTTTAAAAGTCAAAACGACTAGAGTTTTTCGAGTAACAAAACAAGATAAGTTATTTTGGAACTGCTTAGGAAACTATTTGAACCTATCAACAGTGAGCTTTGATTTGAGTTGTTCGGTTCTTTAATTAATATAAAAAAGATCAATTTTTTTTTATAAAAAGACCGACTGATTACAACCCGAATTTTTTTTTATTGTAAGAGTCCAAGATTCGACCAAAAGCAGCATTGCTGTTGCTGATGGTCCATTATGAACACTAATTTGTTTCGAATGTTAGAGGTCTAGATAATTTGTAAGTTAAAAGATTTTTAAAAAGCTGCATTTTCGATAATCATAGAAAAGCCAACAAAAACGGCAAAATTTAAATTCCAGACTGCTCTCAATGGAAGTGGAAGTAGGACTAGCTCACTTTGTAGCTCACTTTATAATGATATTGTTAGTTGTTTTCGGACGTGTACTTCCGGCAAATTTAATCAAAATGGACTACAGAAGCTTATTTCGGTCAATTTTTGATCAAAAAGGCTGAGTTTTGAAAACTTCAGCCAAAATTTTAGCTGAAAAAATTAAACCAAAAAATCAACAACATTTTTTTGTCCTTGAAGATAAAATAAACAGTACTATTGTTAACAAATTTTAAATATTTTAGTAAATATTTTAGTAATAATGTGAGTAAAAATAACGCAAATCGATCTAATATTCACAAAAATTTAAAGCACGATAACTCGCTCTAGAAACCGAAATTCAAAAAAATCTTTTTCCCATAATCTACGATGGACGGGCTTTTTAATGATACCACTCACAACTCTCTACGATGAATATATCGATCGGTCAAAATTGTCTGAACAAAAAAAACCAGTTGAGTATTTAGTTCCTCCCCACTCAAGAGATGTCGGAACAAAAAAAAACAAGCAAAAATATTGGCAAACAAAGACCTCGACTTTTGGTCTTTTTTGAACTTCGTGGCAATTTTCAAACTGATCGGAAATATTATATAACTTGAGCATAACCATTTAACATATATTTATTTCTTTGTATTAACCGCTGAATAAAAAATTCATTAACACTTTTTATCAATCACGTTTTCAATAGTACACAAAAACTATATGAGCTCAGTTATGTAACAGTGAATATAATAATGTTCTCAGATAAGTTTAGCAACCAATGGTAAAACAACTAAAGTGATCATAGGGCAAAATTTGATAGAAGATGCCGTTTGCATTTCACCCATCTCTTTTTCCTTTTCACGGAGAAATTCGATGTTCTCTTCGGGAGTGTCCATGGCAACCATCAACGGGTTTCCTTCGTTCAGTTTTTTGAAGTCTTTATCCTCAACAACCTCAATGTGGGTCATGAAATCATAACCAGACCCAGTGTAGTTGCAGCTGATTGGGAATCTATAGTAGTAGAGCCCATTCTCAATTTTGGTCTGGGCTTCATAAAGAGTCTGGGTTCCAGCATCCGGACACAGATCCAAATTTTCATTGAACGGATTCTTTTGCAACTCGATTTGATCACGAACCTTTTCCAAGTACTCAGATTGAACATTAAAAGCTTCCTGGTCCTCCAGGGAGGTCGAGTAATCCCCGGCATTCGTGATTCCAAAATCCTTGAGGGAATCCTTGAAGTCGAGTACCTTTATATCGTCGCCCTTGATCTGGACTTTCAGGTGCTCGTATCCTCTTGCAGCCTTAGATCTGCAATAGTAAGACAGAATATAGTTGCTAGTATCTTCGGAGCTCACATACCATCTCTCGAAGTCAGCATCGTAGAGCCTGCATTCCGTTTTCTTGTTGGGATCCTCTTGATACTGTTGATAGGCCATGTTGAAATTGTCTTTCATTTTACTCATGTCATTAGGCAGTATGTAGTAAGAACCCCACTCGTTCGCAGGTTCTTCAGCCCCAATAACAGCCCCAATAACTACCAACCAACCAATAGTCAATGCCAGTTCCATCGCGGAGATTGAGATAATCTGAGATTTCAACCTAAAACAATTAACAATTTCACGTGTTGAATGTCTTCTTCCGTAGATTCAACCCATTTTGATTTAAAAAATGAGAGCGTAGCTTGTCTAAGAGGGGTAAAATAAGCTACGAGTGGGGGGGGGGGGGATGGTGCAAGGGGGAAATTTTTAGTCCAATTTCAGTCCCACGCTTGCATGTTTTCACCCCCCCCCCCCCCTCCCTCCCTCGCCGCTCCACTCCTGCATAGTCGTTAGTTTTAACCCCCCCCCCCCCCCCCCCCGTCAGTCCCAATTTAACCCAGCATGACGCTCAATGGATTTCAAAATGATATAAGCTGCACTTTCTTAAAACTTTCTCGAATTGCAGCCCACCCCCCCCCCCCCCCACTTACTTGTTTTTGGGAGGAAAATAAGAAAATAAAACCAGTAAAACCAGGGTAGACTTAAGAAAAGACTGACATAAACTAGAAACTAGAGAAGGATAATTTTAGAGCGAAAATTTAAACAAATTTGATTTAAAGTGAAAGGACAAAATTTTTCATGCTTCATTTTGAATTTTTCTTTTTGACTAGAAAAGTTTGTAGAACCAACAATTTGACTGCTTCATTGACTGCTTAATCGGAATCAATTTTTGAGACAAAAATGGTATAAACTGTACTCATTGAATTAAAAAAAATTAGCATACCATCTAAATTTTGAGTACCCTAAAAAGCTAAATTCCGTCAAATATTTAAGATATATCAATTACAATACCTGTTCTGGGCAAAGGATTTGATCAGAGAATAATATAATCAGTCTTTGAGGTCGTTTGCGTGAAAATAGTTGAGCAAACAAAGATTAGAGGGTACCATTGATTGCACAAGTTAAGACCAAAGTGTACATTTCACAGACATTTTCGCATTCTCTCTAATTAAACTTTATCTCCCAAAAATCGCACATAATCAGTGAAATTCTTTGAGAGATGCTTAAGATTTTAGTTATTTAAATAAAGGTTTTATGTAATGAATAGAGCGAGTGACTTGAGTGTCAGAGCACTGGTGTAACTTATTAAGATAAGAAAAACATGAAACGTAAAGATGATTCAAAATTTAGTTAATTTGTCCGCATTTTTTATTCAAAATTATGGTGTCCATTGTCATAGTAACTATTTAGAGCATTTCACCGTCTAGATTCACGTTATTCACAAGAACCTTTGAGCACTTGTTTTATACTATAATAGTATTTTGAGTTCAAAAATCTTTCAGTTTTAATAATATGTTGTTCCAACCATTCATCCATCATTTCCCCAGACAAATTGATGTACAAGATAAACGGCAATGACAGTTGTAGATTAATTAGGGTGATATAATACCAGAAATCGCTAACTCATTCCACCTATCCAATCTGGGCCATCAAGGGATGCATTTGGCTCAACAAGTGTTGTTATAACCAGCACAAAGACAAAACGATGCTTTTGAGCATTAAACTTCAACAAGGAGGCTCGATAAAGTGCGTTCGCACATAATGTTCCGACCCGGGTTATCCACAAGTTTGGCTTAATTAATTGTCTACCAAAAGAGGAAAAGATAAACTTCTCTAGAGACAAAAATAATCTCACATATTGATCAAAAGCAATTGGAGCATGAATAAAAAAATGCTTCCAACTCAAACCACTCAGTAAACTAAATAATGCCATTTTAGTGGACTGATGAGACCTGCCATTATTAATGTCTTTTCATGGAAAAAGAACTACATAATAACAAAGTCAAAATAGTGTCAAACAAGACCTAAACTAAACATAACAGCTTGATCTTCACTAGAAAAACATGAGATCAGTCCTTGACGGTACTCGGTAACAAGTAGACAAAAAAACAAAAATTACGAAGTTAAAAAAGTTTGTGTTTCTTGCAAACAAAAAATTTCAAATAATGAAAAACATAAGATATCAATTGAAACCATTAAATAGGTGTCTATGCATTCATACCGCATCATTAATAATTTGAGACCTGCATTCTCCAGAACATGTTGTATGTCAACAAAAAAAACGACGAATTCAGACGAAAAAATTCCATTACATTTTGAAAGAAAATGGCATTGATGCCGTCAGAACCACAATCCATTAAGATATAATTAATTGCACCATCTTTCAACAACAATAATGAGATATATGACGTCTTAATGATGAGACTAGGTAACAAGTATGTAAAGAACAAAAGGGGAAAATTTAAAAGGTACATTAGTGTTTTTCGAAAATAAATAATTTCAACGTAACGAAAAACTTTAGCTATCGACTGAAATCAATTTGAATAATTCATTAGCTATCCACAGAATGATTCATTAATTTTTCCAAATGAAACCATTGAGAACTGTCATTATTCAGAGTATGTAATAAGTCTACACAGAGAACGATAAAGACAAAAATCAAAAACTCAAAAAATACTTCGCAAAAACATCGGTATGGAAGCCCTTAAAAAAATAATGCACTAAAATCCCGAGATATTTTCAATTCTGAATGTTCTAAACACCAATGAATTGATATGCGACCCAGAGTTAATGACATTAGGTAAAAAATAGACAAAAAAGTACGTCTATACGAAAAATACGTCTATATATTTTTCCTATTTACATGTCTATTTAAGAAACACGTCCATACAACTTTTAAAATATTTCGTTTCAAAGTCTGGTAAAACTTTAGCCATCAGTAGAAATTAAAACAACGTTTTTTACAGGTTTATCTACAAGAAGCCACCAAGACCTACAAATATCCAGAATAGATGAAACGACTGCAGGAGAACGAAAAACATTGACAA
Organism: Convolutriloba macropyga; assembly: GCF_964194025.1. Classification (NCBI taxonomy): domain Eukaryota; kingdom Metazoa; phylum Xenacoelomorpha; order Acoela; family Convolutidae; genus Convolutriloba; species Convolutriloba macropyga. The sequence goes on along the minus strand of NC_134478.1, from coordinate 1,992,642 downwards.
AACGGTCCATTAAATGGGTGGTGTCGAAGGAGCTAAAGCCATATTCTATTCACGGAAAAATTGATGTTTTCATGTTGATCAGTTGTTTAGAGGCCAATTATGTGATATCTGACCTGTCAATAAAGTGAAAAGAGAAGTGACAACCTCAGTGATGGGAAAAGAATTAAAAAAATATGTTTTTTTCGAAAACGCGTAGTATCTAAGCAAAAAAATCATTATTTAAAACGCGAAACCGCATCAAATTTTAAATTTTAAGTAATTAGAAACACGATGCAAACTGTCTTTGCTGACCTTAGGCTACAAGTAGGCCAAAAAAGAGCAAAAAATTGCTTACTTCATTAACCCATTTTTTCAAAACAAAAATTTCTTAAAAGTAAAAAAGATTATCAGCTCTTGATTAAAAGACTAGTCAAAATTCCTTAGAACTCCTTAGAAAGCCAATTGTATATTCAAAAAGGCTTTTCTAGACGTTATGAATCAATTATTAGACCAAAATAGCCTTGCTATTGCCGTTCGTCTTTCAGGAACACGTATTGGCTCCGAATATGATGAAAACGTTTGACTATACATTAAAAGTCAATATATCAAAAGCAAATGACACATTTTGCATGACTATTGAGCTAATTTAGCAAAAACCGGTAAAACTTTCAAGGACGGATAGTGTACAGAATGGAAAACAGTTGTCAAAACCAATTGGAAATCGGTCTAACCCTGCGGTAAACCCTGCAAACAAGCAGACCGAAGGACTGTCTCTGTAATATAACTCAGCATTTGAACCAAAGTGAAGAGAATTGTTTGTAGCCAAAACCGCATCTCAAATTGGACATCCTGTCTACAGTAGAACTTTGGCGTATAAAGGCAAAGGCTTTTATTAGACTAAGAAACATCACATTCGACTGGTATATGCTACTCACAGCAAACCAGACAAAATATGAATGGATCTAGTGGTTTTATGGAAAACTGAAAGACCCATCAGAAAATTGCGAATTACGTAATCAAGACGATACCCTAATAAGTGTCCTTTTTGTAGCCAACATGCAAGACTCAGAAATTCAGAAATAACTGTTAAAAGAAAAACTTGATCCTGACCAGACATTAAGTTTGGCAATCAATATTTAACTCGGTCACCGAAATCAATTTCAAATTTCTAATAGTCAGCCCAACCCACAAGTAAACGCTATTTTACAAAAACGTCAATTTCACAATCCGAATCCAGTTTTCAACTAAAAACCCGATCTACAAATCAATTCGGTCGAAATTGTGGTCTCACTGTGGTCGAAATCAGTCGAAATTGTGGTCTCCCAGAAAATTGGACTCAATTAACGCTATCTCCAACATGAACTACAACCCCAAAATGCGGGTCCGGTTATGAAAGTTCAGAAGACAATATGGTAGCAAGCACTGCAAGTACTGCTCTACAAATTGAACCCAAAAACACGACGCAAAAATTTGGAAACACAAAAGTGGGCCTCTTGATTGACTCTGAAAGTGTCTGTAGCATCCTGAACGAGTCACTAGCTACTGAAATCATCATTAAATTATCCCTTCCATGATGGTTAACAACCGCACCTGCAAAAGAACTTAAAATTTTTACCAAGGAGCCAATTCCTGCAATTGGTATGATGCAACATCCAGTGGCTAGCAACGGTCGGCGAATGGTGGGCGCATAGTTTGTAGTGGTCGTAGTTGGTCTAACACCACTTATTGGTCGCAATCTATATGAATCGCTTGGCATATCAATCACTCAAACTCTAAACCCTATTGAAGGTAATATGATCAACAACATCGGTACACTGTGTCCATTTAAAATTAGAACAGCAAAAAAATTTCCGAACCTAATTTCACATATTGGACGTTCTAAAGTACATATTGTAAAATTAAAATTTCGCAAACGCTTCCGATCAAGACACCAAAAAAGTAGACGATTACCTATTACTGTACAAGAAAGTGTTAAAACTAAAAATAAAAAAAACTTAAAGAAGGACACAAAGAAAAACTAAATAATTTTCATATCAATACTCTATCTATCCCATTGCCATTACAGCTAAAACAGACCCAACTATAAAAGTAGCTCTCGTTTCAAAAGTTTATAACAAATCGATTCAGAAAAATAAATACCAGATGCCTAATATTGACACACTAATTCACTCTTTTTCACAAAGAATTATAAACTATCAAACTGAATCACATGAAAAACTGTTCTGTTCCACCATAGATCTCAAATATGCCTTTAGCCAGCTAAATATCTCACTTGATACCGCAAAACACTGTAAATTTGATATTGTGAGTTATGATATGACTGGCATATAAAACTGGCTTTTTGGGAACAAGCGATATGCCTGCCGGGCTCCAAAAAGCCATGGACTATACACTTATAGGCCTCAAAAACACTTTCTGCTTTTTTTCATGATGATATATTGACTGTAGGCAAAGGTTGTTAGGAAGATCATTTTAATTTAGTCACCGATTGTTTTACAAAATTTTTATGATTAGGTTATAATAAAACCCAGTCACGTTTTTCCTCTCTCAAATCAAAAACATCTGCCATCCTTTCACTCATTTCTCCTAACTTACTTAAAAAATTTCTTCCCAATCTACCCGATCTTTGCCACCCTTTAAGCCGCTACTTCGCAAAACAGTAAAATATAATTGGACAAAAAAACACACTACTCTTTTTAATGCTATTAAAACACGCAATTTAAATCAAACCAAAAATATTCGCTTCAATCTGCAATTCGAAATACGTGTTAAGTGAGATGCCTCTCGCCCGGGCCTCGGCGCAGCTTTTGAAAAGCTAACAGTTGATGGATGAAAAACCATACTATTTGCTTCGAGATTTTTACATAGTGATGAGGGACGGTATGGTATAATTAAATTAGAATTACTGGGAGTAGTTTAGTCCATAGATTATTTTAAAACTAATCTGTACGGTAAACAATTTTCGATCAAAACTGATCATCGACATATCATCATATTATCATCATATTCTTAAAGAACATTGCTCCAACAAATCGTATAACAGCCACCTATCCCTCTGGTTCGACGGTCTTTTGCCCCTTCAGTTTAAAATAGAGCCTTTACCTGGAGTTAAAATGGATCTTTCTATATCTAATTATATCTACCAAAATCAATATCAATCAGCAAAAAGTTAGCAAACTATGATGAAAAAACTTTAGTTGCTTCAATATCAAATACTCAATCTGACGCAAAACTTTTACAAACCGAAAAAACTATCTCCACCAGTTGTCTCATGGAGTTTTTAGTTACAATAAATGATACGCAAATCACTTCTACAAATCAATCTAATCAAGCTAGTGGTATTTTAAACATAAACCATGCACCGCCTGTACTGTAAATCCAAATTGGAATTCAATTGCAGAGCAAATTACCACTCGCAAAACACCTATAACTCATTCCTAGGAACAAGTGCAATTAAGGTATGCTTGCAGCAAAATGATTTGAAACCAAACGGCAAAATACTTTTTGCAATTTAACCACACCGAATCAAGTTAATTTAAATTCTATTGACGCATCTCAAGAAAGCCTAACCCAAAAATAAATAATACTCGCCCAGCAAAACACAACTCAGAGTACAAATCTAATTAATTCTCATACTTTACATATTAATTTTGTGTCTGCCGTACATTCACACTTAAACTGTCCGTCACTCAAAGCTCACTCATAGTGCATATACAAAACATTTTACTTTATAACATATTAATTCAACAGCTGATTTTGCGACCCAAAACACTATACAAGCGTCTCTCGCTATCAAAAACTACTATAGTTTTAAGAAATAAACCAAGCTAATTTGTCAACTAAATCCAACATACACCTTTTTTTCCAAATTAACCCTAATAAACAAATACCACAAACAACTCACGTGCTCAATTAGTAGATATTAAAAGGTGCTTTTTGCCCATTTCAACACTTAAACTCAGTCGAACTTTTTTTCAGTATAATCAACCTCAAAAACTACCAAAAAGAAACAAGCATCAGCAGTGAAAGACAAATCTATGATCAAATCTACAACTCGATCTTCACCCCGCGTAATCCTCAGAACGGATAGGTAACTCAATACGCCTCGCCAATCACCATCCAATTTTAGAATTCCCCTAACAGAGAGTCCCTAAGTTTTATCATTTTAAGAAGTTCTTGGAAAGGGTTCAACAAAAACTTAATTGCATCCCTAACCAGTAAAGATGAAGTGCACAAAGAAGTTAGAGACTGCATACTAAGCGACGACGATGCCTGGAGCAAACAACCTAATTCCTATCTAAATTCTTATCAGCCTGATCTTCACATCAGTAGTGGTTGCATATGTATGGACGAAGAGGTGAAAATTCCTCATTCGTTAACGGAAGCATTAGTCGAAGATTTGCATGTAAGCCACCCGGGCGGCTGGGGATTGGTTTGCATGGAACACTGCTGGTGGTCCTACATGCGACCTCCTTCATCGCTCAATAGTTTGTAAACCCTCACAGCAATTGCTAAAAACTTTAAACTATTTACACCCACTAAGCAATTCCAGCCTCATAGACCATGAATAGTTTCTAATTAGGAAAAAAAATATATTATGCGGGAACTGCCTTTAAAATTGAGAAAGATGAAATTTACATAATAACATGAATTGACGGCTATTCCAAATACCCATCTGCGAAATTTTTTGATAATGCAAACGCTTCAATTGTATTAATTTTTTACATAATTGTATAAATTTTATGGAGAGCTACGCTCTTTATGAAAAGACCAGGCTCACTATCTTATTGGTAATAAAGTAAAAAAAAGTATAAACTCTAATATTAACTGAACCCAAGCTCCAGCAAATGGTCAACGGGCATTGGCCTAGTAAGTCGACTTATTAGTACAATTGAACAACGTCTAGCATGTATTAAAGTAGCAAATAAAGAGACATTTAACATTAAAGCAGCAGTCAAAATTATTACTTCAGCAGCTTCGCATATGCAAACAAAAAACTACTGGGATTTCGCCTTTCGAATCCAATTTCGGTCGTCGTGCTAACATTCTACTTAGCAATATTACTACTTCACCTAAACATTCTGAGTTAGGTTGTGATAATATTTTTAATCACTATTTACATGAAGAAACAGCAACCGCTAAAGAACTGCTCCCTGAAGACCACTGGGAAATTTATCGAAGTGACCAGGAACTTGAGCAGAATATGTGCAGACCATCTCAAGGGGCCCAGAACAGGGAACGTGAGGAAGAAATCAATGAACCCCGATTTCATCGTTCGGCCAATGTACATCGGTTAATAATTCTCAAAGATTCTTCCATACAAATCAATCTGGCACGTAAGCGACACCGACATTAAAGATCCAAAAAAATGGTAACGGCCTGTACGAGGTGTTGGCTCCGGATCTATGGTACAGAAATCGGATCAATTCACCTCAGTAAAACGCGGGTGGGGGAAACTAGAAGTAACAGTTCGAAGCAGTGATAAAGCGAAATTCGGGACTCGTGACTAGAGAAAGACCAAACCTCAAGACTATATCATTAGGCGAAGTAGTCGTCTTCTAGAAAAGACAGCAGAGTCCAAAATTCCCAGTCACATTAGAAGAATTCACACGCATCCAAAAGTGGGACGGAAAAACGAAGAATTGTCAACGCGACAACGGAAGCGGCTTATCCTCTACAAAATCAAACGTTTCTCGCGCAATGCGAGTGCGTAGGCCCAAAATTCCAGCCATTCTTGCCCCTATTTTTGACCAGCCAATAATTACAGCTCCACCAACTAACAGATCTCAGGAATTATAAATTTTTTCCACATCAGCACCTCGATAAGCCCTACAACAATTTCCTCCTAGAACTGGCAAATGTTCACGAAGAGTCCTAAATGATATGGATGTGACCATGAAGACTACTATGGAAAAAAACATTTCGTGCCTTCCACATTGGCTTCAATAATGCAAAAACGAGCAGGTGGTATCGGGTCTTTCCGACCTTCTATTATACAATCGATCGTCGACACCGCTGCTCAAATAGAACAACTTCCAAATCTACAGTTCTGAATTAAACTGTAGACAGAAACTAAAAGCTTCTTTTATTTTTATTAAGGAGCAATAGCTATCATAACCAGTAACTAAATTGTTAATCTTTTTTATAAACGGTGAATAGGTACTCATTCTTTATCAATATCGTTATTTAAAGTATTTAAATTAGTGCAACTTTCAAATTAGTTAGAAAAGGGGAAATGTCAAACATAGTAATCTCACTTTACATATTGCAGGAAAATTCAATTATGTACTTAATTTAACGTTGTACTTGATCTATTTGAAGGGCAGTTATCATAAAATCATGTTTGGTTCATTGGTACCTCGTACATGTCCTTTGTTCATAATCCCGCATTGGGAATCTTTTGTTCATGACTTCTAATAACCACAAGATTTATTCTCTTGATTTTGCTGCTCTTGAATAGTCGCTCAATTTAATCCATTTATTCGGCAATTCGTCTTCATCTTCCAATTTAGCAGACAAGATTTATCTTGGCAATTCGCAGAGCAAATCATTCTACTAAAATGTGCAAAGCGTTTGTTCTGAGTGAAATATCAATTCTGATAAACGAAAACTAACTCTAGTCTCAAAATAAATTTGTTTGTGTACGAAATGGCACAGCCAGCTTCTCACAAACGGACCCCTTTAGGCATCGAGCACTTTTCGCAGAATCCAAGCTTGGATCCTTCTCTCAAATGGGAGAAATGGCAAATTCGGTTAGCATTTCTAGCGAAGGAAATCATAGTTCTAGGCACTCAACTCGGCTCTCAAATTGAACAAGTACAACTCCCACTTGAACTGATTTATGAAGACACCTTCAAGTATCCTGAGCAGAATCAGAATGCAAAAGACTAGCCTGGAATGTACAGTCAGATGAACTGGAAAAATCATTGTCAACGCAAATAAGTATCCGGGATAATTTAAGGCGATGAGCCCTTGACCCAAGCAGACCGATGGACTATCAATGTAATATACTTCAGCATTCGATCCGAAGGGAGGAGAATTTTTTGTAGCCGAAAACCAAATCTCAGAATAGACATCCTAACTACAACAGATTTTTGGCGTTTCATGGGAGATATTTTTTTTAGACTAAGAAACATCACATTCGATCGATATACGGTACTCACAGCAAAGCAGACAAATATAAATCGATCGAGCATTTTTATGAAAAAACTGAAAGAGTTATTAGTAAAATGGGAACTAGGTAATAATGAAATTACTCTAAAATCAGTCAAATATTCACATAATTTTAAACCTCAAAAATTGTGAGGGAAAAAACAATATTAAGAAGAAATGTTCTTAGTAATAAATTCTACGCAAGACAGGCTTTCTAATGATACCACTCAAAGCCCTCTACGATCAAAATATTCATCAATCACAGTTAACTGAAGTGGGTCTGACCAAAGAAATAGTAAGGACGAAGTGGTTGAGAAGTATAAAGATTTTCAAAATTAATTGAAAAAATTAAATTCACTAGGAAATAAATTAGTAATTTTAATGCGTTTGTTGCCATAAAAGAGTTGTTGCCATAAAAGCATAGTTAATTTTTCTGTATTCAAAACTCAGAAATGGTATTTTTATTGTTTAACAATTATTTAAGAAACCACACACAAGTGTCCCATTTCTGAAAATTAATAGCATTCAATTCACTTGATGGATTCATATGAGAAGAGTGGTTTTTATTGTTTTTTTTCTACAACCGTACAATTTTAACACCTTGATAAAAATATTGTTGATTATTGATTACTCTAGACCCAATTGCCTAGTTCGGAAACACAGCTAGTAGTGCCACCTTGTTGCTTTATAAAAACAACTATTTAAACACAATATTGAGTGTCACCGTAAAAAAAAAGTACCGGCGCAAAAATGTTTTTGGAGTAATGTAACCAATCTATTCTGCAGCCATTACACAAGTAGTGTTAAGGATTTTTTTCCTTAAAAGTACGCATTTCTGTAAGCTTATTATTTTATGTCACAGAATGGAAAACAGTTGTCAAAACCAATTGGAAATCGGTATAACCCTTAGATAAACCCTGCAAACAAGCAGACCGAAGGACTGTCTCTGTAATATAACTCAGCATTTGAACCAAAGGGAAGAGAATTGTTTGTAGCCAAAACCACATCTCAAAATGGACATCCTGTCTACAGTAGAACTTTGGCGTACAAAGGCAGAGGCTTTTTATTAGACTAAGAAACATCACATTCGACTGGTATATGCTACTCACAGCAAACCAGACAAAATATGAATGGATCTAGTGGTTTTATGGAAAACTGAAAGAACCATCAGAAAGTTGCGAATTACGCAATCAAGACGATACCCTAATCAGTGTCTTTTTGTAGCCAACATGCAAGACTCAGAAATTCAGAAAGAACTGTTAAAAGAAACACTTGATCCTGACCAGACATTAAGTTTGGCAATCAAAATGGAACTCGGTCAAAGAAATCAATTTCAAATATCTAATAGTCAGCCTAATCCACAAGTAAACCCTATTTCACAAAAACGTCAATTTCCCAATCCGAATCCAGTTTTCAACTAAAAACCCGATCTACAAGTGAAATCAGTCAAAATTGCGGTCTCACCTGGTCAATTAAACACAAAGAAAAATGCATTGCAAAGAGTAAGATCAGCAACAGTTGTGGCCTCCGAAACCACTTTGCTCGTTTCTGCCGAAAGACAAAATCTATTCCTACAAACACTCCTCGTTCAAATGTAGGCTCATTCGAAGCAAATAGAAAATTGGACTTAAATAACGCAATCTCCAACATGAACTACAACCCGAAATGCGGGTCCGGTTATGAAAGTTCAGAAGACAATTGTAGCAAGCACTGCAAGTACTGCTCTACAAATTGAACCCAAAAACACAACGCAAAATTTTGGAAACACAAAAGTGGGCCTCTTAATTTACTCTGAAAGTGTCTGTAGCATCCTGAACGAGTCACTAGCTACTGAAATTATCATCAACTTATCCCTTGCATGATGGTTAACAACCGCACCTGCAAAAGACCTTAAAATTTTTACCAATGAGCCAATTCCTGCAATTGGTATGATGCAACCTCCAGTGGCTAGCAACGGTCGGCGAATGGTGGGCGCATAATTTGTAGTGGTCGTAGTTGGTCTAACACCACTCATTGGTCGCAATCTAATTGACGCGCTTCCGAAGAAAACTAATAGCAAGAAGTCTGTGATTATATTTTTCCTTTGGTATTTGACTATGATCTTGTTGCTTCAGTTAATTTCAATTGTTTTTAAAAAAGAAAAACAATTGAAGTTAACTAAAAGAGAAATCCGCAGTAAAATTGTGCCGAGATTCAATAGTCCATGGGCCTTTCAATTAGTGTCCCCATAGCAGTATGTGATTTAATTTATATGTTATTCACGCTAATATTGATGTTGTTCACGCTAATAATTGATAAACTTAAAAAACAGCCTTTGATCTAAATAGTTTAATTTAATGGAAAACTAACTATTTTTGTAATAATGAAGGTTAATTTGGAAACAATCTTACCTATTCCAAATAAGTAATACATCGCTTTCCAGAATAAAAGCAAATAGAGTTCTGAAAAACTTAAGATCCAATGAACTGCAAACTTTTTCAAAATTAGTTGTTTTTAATAGACCCAATATTGCTCGCAGATGTTGCAGCTTCCATAAAGCATTTTTCATGAGTATACTAATATCGGTGAGTTTTTTCTTCACATTCTGATCCGACTATTGAAGTGTTGTTGTTGTTGTGCAAAAAATACTCAAGTCTTCTGAGTATATTATTTTTCTACGTATTTTCCCCGATTTTTGAACCAGCTCTTGATGTGTCTTCCTATTGTAAAAGATTCTTAAAAATGTTAATTATGAATTAATTTATATAAAACATATTTGTTAATTTTTTGCAGTATAAAACATAAAGTAAGTGTTATCTACCAATCGACAATTCTTCTAACAATAAGGTTTCTCTCACGCCGATAAAATTTACAAAGGTACGTAGAAAATTGGTGCACTACAATGTTAAATGACCAAACCGCGCTACAAATTTGAAATATCCAAAAGGCTTTACTTGTCAACAAACAGTTGCTATCAGAGCTTTCAAAAAGGTTTGACCTCAAAATTTGGAGCGAAATATTTTGGGGTTTCCCATTATAACCCCCCGGCTTAGTGGTCAGATAACCTATAGCCCCCCCCCCAATCATGTTAAATATACAATAATGGGGGCTATATTTTCATGGGGGGCTATAATGGGAAAGATCCACATTTTGTTCTAGCAGTCAGACGGCATCTTCAAAAATCACTTGTACAAAGAAGTTTTCTAAATTTGGTTGTTAGGGAACACTATTTCATCGATGTAACCAACAGGTATTTTGAAGACTCGCCTCCTGGTTAAAATTGAGCAGCAGATAGATATTTATATGAGTAATATTGTTCCTGATCAACCTTTTACTATGCTGGAGGCAGTTTTAAATAGAAGCTTTATGGATTGGGTAAAATAATACAGCGCATACTTAAACTTTTAAAAGCTGGCTTGACTTTCATAGGAAGGTAAATCTTTTTTAACGTAAATCATACTTACCTCGTAACTACTTTCAACCTTTTTTCAATGACAAAGAATACTGTATTTGAAATAATTTTGTCGATTTCTTTAACTGATGTGATTGCCGTTGACCCAAGCTAAAACACAATGAATTTTTGCCTGCATGGAAATTTAAAAGCATTAAGCAACTATTGGTCTGTAAACATTTCTAAACTATCAACGATAGAAAAAAATAGTCAGAAACTTTGCCGAATTTTGTGGCCCGATAAATTGTATGGACTGTGAAATATAGTATTTCATCAATCGTTAGCTTTAGTTTTTTAAACGCTTGAGTTGCAGACTTTTCTTAATTTTTATGACAGTTCTCCTTGAAGCATTTTTTGCCTTTTCACGCAAACTTTTGGTTTTCTGTGAATTTGGAGTAAAATTTTCGCCATTTTCAGTGTCAATCAAAAGAGTGTTCATTTGTATCCGAGTCTTTTCTACTCAAAAAATAGAATGTTCTCGTGTTACGTCTTTATCAACGAATCTTTGGGTTGTTTGACGTGATAGCAAAAACGCCAAGTATGCAAGTTCGAACAATTTTAAACCTTTTGGGAAAATGAACACTGTTTAAATACTTTTCTTATAAATTTCTAGCAAATGCAGAATTTTCTTGATACCCTGGGATAGCTGTTTTTGCGCACAGTTATAGCTATTGATCAATTGTAATCTCGTTTTCGGAGAACTTTGAGTCAATTTTGACAGCTACATAAAAGGAGACGTATAAGAGGTACCACCTGATGGCAATTATCGTTTCCTGATCGAAGAACATTAAAGTTCCGACCCACTTCTGGGGGGAGGAACTATATAATCAAATGGGTTTTTTGTTCAGTCAATTTTGGCCGATTGGTATATTCATCGTATGTTCAAGCACAAGCTTGATTTCCTTAATTTGTTTTGATTGATTGATGACTTCTGATTTGTTTTGATTTGTAAAATTTGCGGGTTTTATGTTTTACCCACGTGTGCAACCTAGCAATTCATTGTAATCTGGAAATCTCTTGTTAATAAGTAGTAAACATCGTAGAGAATTGAGACTATCATTGGAAAGCCCGTTCAGCGTAAAATTTGGAATTAAAAAGATTTTTTTGATATTTGATTTTTAAAGGGAGTTATCGAGGTTTAATCTTTTGAGAATAGTAGGCGAAATTCCGTTAATTTTAGTCACATTTTGCGTGCTTTTGACCAAATTTTTGTAAATTAGTGTAAAATTTGTTAAAATTGTAAAGAAGAATGCTATTCATTTTACTTTTAAGGATAGTGGAGACTTCCCCGTTGGTTTTATCCCGACTTTTTGATGTTTCTTCTAATTTTGAATGAGACTTTTAAATCAAAAATGCCTCCAAACACGCTTTTTCCCCACTTTGTTTAAAAATGCCAGAAGTATACACCTAACCTCTGCTGTCACAGTCATTGAAATCTCTAAAAAACTAGTTGTACTTTGTTTCCTATAGCAGTCTTCTGGAATCAAAATTTCGGCGAATTTTCGAAAAATTAACTCAATCATTATATAAAATGAATCAGTTATTTTTGGTTTATTGAAATGTTTCTATTTCTAATTGATCTATTTTGCAAACATATGGCAAAATTGATTGTTTTTGTTGAACGCGCAGCAAACTCAGGGCTAGGTTTGAACGGATCTTGGATTCCATTTTAGATTCTTTATTTGAGTTTGTTGTTTTTTCCCTTTTCAATTATCAAAATAAATAAATATTAATTGTTATTGAAAGAATGCAAGAAAACTTTTTTTAGATTTCAGTGAATATGTTATACTTTTAACTGCTGCGAAACTGCTTTCAAAAATTTTGTGAAATTTTGTTGCCTCTAATTGTCGTTCTGTTTGTTATCGTATGGCAGATACCTGACAATCGAATTCCTTAAGTGCTTCTACGACGTTTAAGAATATTGTGATTTTAGTTTGTAGCTAACCGTTTTAAAGACATTCATTCAATTTATTTTAAACTTTGTACTTCGCATTTTTTTTTACTTTTGGTCGCTAACAAGTCACTTATTATCGTTAGTGACAGACCTCGTCATTTTTTTGTTGCTGCAAACAAGCTTAGTAGTGTGTTTTAATAATTTCAAGAGTTTCAAAAATACTTACTAATAATTGGGGTTCTCTATTTCTAAAGAATTTTAACGTGAAATTTTGCAAAGAATCAATTGAATTCAAATTTGAAGGAGAATCAAGCAAAAAATCAAACCCGTGTTTGTCAATTGAAGGTTATTAACGGTTTTCAATATCTTGTTAATTGCTTCAATACACCGGTTTCGAGAAATTGTTAAATTTATAGTTCTGTTCAAGTTTATTGATTTTCTTGTCATCTTATGATTCGACCTCACTAATAAAAATGAGAACTGGCTTCTTGAGCAGTTGCCTGTTAATCTGTTATTTTTCTTACTTGCAATCTCATGGTTTGTTTGAGTTTTCAAAAATATTGCTTAAGAAGTAATTGGATTTGAGCTTTTTTACTATTCTGTCATTTTTTTTAGCTTGGTCTCTTAACGACAGGTGGCATCCTCATTCTAGTGACCGAAATCCAATATGGTAATCGTTTTGATCGTAACTATTAATTGCAATCATCTGATTTTTACGTTTGTCTTGTCCAGTACTGTCATTAATGGCAAGTCTCATCGGCCCCCTAACACAGCGTTGTTTTTTCACTTAGTTGTTTGTTGAACGATGTGTGAATTTTTGGAAGTTTTCTATTTCTCCCTCATCTGGTAGATAAATCAGAACGTGGATGAGCGGGGTCGGAACATTATGTGCGAACGCAGATTACAGAGCCTCCTTGTTTGATATGTTATTATTCATCCAGAACAACTCATAATCTT
>NC_134478.1:1898030-1979030 GCF_964194025.1 Convolutriloba macropyga | reverse complement strand
CAGACGCCTGCCGAGCATAACCTTAAGACCGGTGATTTGGTTTGGGTAGTTGAAGAGACCAACCCAAGGGGTTACTACCCCACTGCTCGGATCACTGAACTTCGTTACGGTTCCGACAGCGTCGCACGCTCCGCCGTATTGCGCACGTCCTCCGGATCGCTCGTTCGCCCGCTTGTGAAATTAGTACCCATTCTCCCAGCATCTTCTTCTGGGCCGGAGGATGTTAGTAACTAAATAGATTTAAAGCGAGAGATTATTAGCCAATCAGAATCCAGTATTTAATTAAGCAATCGAATTGAATAAAATACGTTCCAATTTACGTACAAAGCTCGGAAAAAGTGCAATTAACATAATTTCAAGTAAATCTAATCATAAGACCTATCAAATAAGACATGATTCGGCTCAATATTTTTCGGCTTTTTGAATTCATTGGTACAAAATGGTGACTGGCATTGAACTAATGCGTTATTAGACAAAATACCGGCCAAATGAGCATCAAAAATTGCCGTCTAAAAAACCACTTGTTGCTATGATCGTCGTAATCTTAATACGTTAATAATGCTATCATCGATGACTTATAGACTGACTATAATACGTTGCTTCCAATGCTTATACGTTGCTTAATGATAACGTTTTCTTATCCGTTGCTTTATATTTGAAAGTCGAAATTGAAGTTCCGAAAGAGTGTTGATTTGTTTTACACCTTTACATTCCGACCCTGCTGATCCTCTCTGTGTGCTAAATAAAGCAGAGACAGGAAACTTTCAAATTTAATAGAGGATAACTCGTGTTTTGTTGATTAAAACTCGATGGATTCTAAAAGAATGACAGGCATTTATACCAGTGATGTTATCAGCGAAGTAATTTTTTCCATTTGACTCGAATGAACAAAACCTGAACTGATCAAAATGTTTGCTCCAAAAAATGAAATTAACTCTAATGAGATTACTTTCTATATTAACTCTAATGAGATTTCATTTAATCAGGAAAACACCTGATTTCGCAAATACAGATAAAAATCAAGCTGCTGCGTGGTAGAAGTAACCGAGTTAGTCCCTCTTTGAATTCTTGGCGCGCTATCAAATGGTCGTAAAAGAATTAAGGAAAACGAAGAATTAAAAAACAGCAGGACAAGTCCTGAAATACAATCCAAAAAATTGAATGAAAAATATAAAATTTTCAACATGACCAGCACACCAATTGAACATTAGGAGCCAAAAGACGAAAATGAGTTCCTCAAATTTAGAAAACGGAAACTATTAGCAATAAATTGTTGATTTTTGATATCAGCATGTTGAATACCAAGGTCTAAAATTAAAAAAAATGAGAAATACTTGAAATCTGTATTGAATTACATAGTAAAGTCATTAAAACCGAAAGCTTCCAATTGTAAAATTATATATGATTGTTCATTTCTCACTGGGAAACCAATGGGACCTGTAATTGATTAGACTCGGACAAAAGTGGTGATAAAAACGAAAAACTGTCAAATGCAAATATTATATAACTTCGTTTAGTATATAGCTTCGTATTACATAGCATCTTAGTAATAGGTCACAATGACCTGTCGTTAAAGCATAAAAAGCAAAACCACTTGCTGCCTGTCTACCTTTGACATTCGGCTTGAAATTTTAAAACTTAGAACTACTCGAATTCTGATTTTATTTTGACTCCGACGTGACAAAATCCACAACTACAATTTAACTTGAAATCAGCCTTGACATCAAAAACCAAAAACCAGATTTTCCCAAAAGGTCCACAAAGAAGAGCAACAAAAACATTTCTATTGTTTAAAACAATTTTTTAAACGAATTATTGTTTTATAAAAAAAGCACAAGTCTTGAATTACAATCCAAATAAAAAATCTATTGAGGCCAGCAAAGATTACTGAAAAAACAGCTTTTGATGGTCAACGAAGCAGACGACCCT
This sequence comes from Convolutriloba macropyga, assembly GCF_964194025.1. Classification (NCBI taxonomy): domain Eukaryota; kingdom Metazoa; phylum Xenacoelomorpha; order Acoela; family Convolutidae; genus Convolutriloba; species Convolutriloba macropyga. The sequence continues at coordinate 1,977,101 of NC_134478.1, read as the reverse complement.
ATTTATAAAAAATGTTTCAAAAAACAAGAGCAAATCAAAAAATAACAACTCTTTCTTCGAAAAAGAACATTATCACAACATTAACATTTCCAACTAGTTGTAACACATTAAGACGGGTTATCACAAGTTACCAAAACGCCTTAGTAAATCTTGAAAACCGATTAAAAAACTTCACGTTTTTATATAAAGTTTTCAACATTCACTTAAGCAATTTTGTTACTTCAAAAATCAAATGTGTCTTAAATTGAAACTTCCACGAGATTCTGACATCAAATAAAAGGCTAAATTTTGTAGCGCCAGGGCTTTGCTTGGTCCTTTTATTTTTGACATCGCAAAAAGTAAGAATTGGTACTATTTTTTCAGCATTGTTTTTGTTTCCTTTTTCAACCTTTTCATTTCTTTTTAAAGAGCCTCAAGCTCAAACAAGCCATTAGCTCCAAAAAATCCATTACAGAGATACGTTTTTCAATAGAAAAATATGGAACGTCCAATTAATTCACGTAAGTTAAAGTAGACAAAAGCAAGACAACGGAAGAAAACTGAAAATTAAATTAAAACGTAGCTTTTTGAAGACATAAAGAATGTTAGCTATCAAATAAAATAAGGACAATCACTTTTCAGAAGTTATTGGGCTTAAAATTAGCGAATTTTAGTGAGAGGACAACAAAAATCTAAGAAATATGGGCAAAACTAAAAAAGCTATAACTTTAAGAAAACGCAGTGTGAAGGGCATACAAACCATAAGCTTCTGTTTCAACTTGCAGCTTGTAAAATTTTCTCTAAACTCGAAGAAATGCTCGAACAGCAGTTTCTCAATTTATTTTAAAAGCACTGTCAACGAATTGTACACTTTAAAATTACTATATATTTCGCTTGCTGTACTGTAGCTGCGCGACTGAAATTAATACAATTTGATTTTTCATTGATCTCGAAAACGTGTAAACGGATCTTAAAAGATTTCAGAAATGCAACAACAAAAACATGAAATCGTCAACAACAAAAACACACACACACACACACACACACACACACACACATATATATATATATATATATATATATATATATATATATAAAAGTCGATCAAACGGTTCAGCAAACCTCGCATAACTTTAAAATCAAAACCAATTATACTATCGGTGACAATTTTACCAGAATTTATAGAAATTGATCAAAATTAAGCAAATTTAAGGAGAATTTGAAAAGCAACGGAAATCATTCAAATATTCGAAAGTTTCAACCCCTCAATACCTCCTCGAAGAGGATGAAAGAAATACATTCTTTTTAATTATAAATTTTACGCTCAACGATATTTCTAAATATATCTTGTCTGCCTTTCTAATACAAATATATCGATGGGCCAAAAGTGACTGACCAAAACAATCAGTAGAGCATATAGTTTCTCCCCCCCCCCCCCCGACTAAGTGGGTTCAGAACAAAAATACAGAAAATCAAAATGACGAGTCACGTGAAAAATTCTGTCAAACAATTGTGAAAAAACTAACACAGGGCAAAATTTCAGAAAAGTTCTCGAGAAGTGTCAGAAATCATTAACAGTTTGATGTCAAGTCAAAATGCCCTTTAATCTATAGAAGCCAACCCGAGACTAAGAAGCCAAATCGACAAGGTTTCTTGAAAACAGTGCATTTTGATAAATCTGGAAAATAAAAAATTCAGTCTGAGTTGTTCCTAAACTGTAACGGTACTAATTCTTACCTTGCAGATGATCAACAAGCGAGAAATCACATGGCAATATTAATAACTTTTTGCTGCTGAAGTGCTTAATATTTTGTTTGATAGTTCCAAACAGCGTTGAGCTGCAACCATTTTCCAGTTGAATGCTCTTTTAAGGGCTTCGAAATGAAGTTGATCAAAGTTATTATTAGCCAATTATAGCGTATTTTTTGTCGTCAAAATTGTCATAATCATTGTCCTATGAGGTATACTGTCCTTAAAATGGCAAAGAATTGTAAAAATAGGAAATCTAAATCCAGGATGACTATTTTTTGGTCGGGTCAAAAATCAGCAGAACGGAAACAGACTAGCGGCAGTTAAAATATCGTTTCTCCCTTATTTGGGAATTTCCCTGTGAAGCGTTTACAGGTCAATTTTCATCACAAATCTCCATACTCAACTGCCACAGAGTAATATTTTTTCTCATTTTTATGTATTTAACAACAAAGAAAGTTTAGTCACAATCTTGTTATATACGATTGAACTTTATTTACCCAAATGTCGATCTGGTCCTTGTATAATACATCAAGTGACATCTTCAAGCTATCACATCCTATCTAAGGAATTCTATAAATAAACACATACAAGTTTCTTTTAATGAAAGACGATTGTTTCCAAAGATAGTTAATCAAAATAAGCAGTTTTCCGATTTTGCCTGCTGCAAAAATATTGCCTTTTATATACTCATTGTTTCGAAAACTGATGCCATTAAGAAATTCAAAAACTATCATTTTCGCCGATTTCTAAATTATCAATCTAAGAATAATCTAAAAAAGGTTTAACTTTGATCTAAACCAATGTTTTTAAGTTGATTTAATTTGTTAAGTTATAAGTTATTATAAGAAACAAATCAGTGAAAATGCATAAAAGTGTACCTTATGAACGGGAATGCTAAAAGTATCGTCCAAAAAATGATTCCGACTGCTAATTTCATTCAAAGCAATTAGAAAAAACTGTTTTTTTTCACCTGAAGATAATTAATGCATTTCAATCGATCTAAACACAGCTGGAAATGCCAAGAAAATATCTGCGCTTAGCTTCGTAGACCTGCATTCTGAAAAATATGATAAAAAAGACTGCCGAAGAAAAATTTCAGTTTTGCTGCTATGTCATGTTTTGCTATAGAAAACTTATGAGTTGTTTCTATCAGCTGCTCATATAACTCCATCAATTTAAACTAAATTCGCCTGCTTAACCAGCTAAAAAGCCTAATGTTGATAGCTTAATGATGATGATGATGCCTCATTCAAGCCACTTTCTTACACTTCCTCGGGTTATTACCGGTACAAGGAGAATGAACGCTTAACAGCTAGTAACCCTTGCTACTGAGGAAACCCTGTTGAAGTTTTGGAAGTGAGATTTTTTCTAAAAAGAGATTTTTCACTAAAAGTTGATTCAGATTTAAAATACTGACTTTACCTTCTTGCTCTTAGCCAAAGCCCTCTTAGCCCTCTTTGAAAGTTCTTTTAGATACACACACCATCAGCTCTAGCTTTTTAAGTTGTTATTTTAAGTTGGAGATCTCCCTTTCATTCGCGTAAATCCCCATTCTTAAAGTTTTACTTGCCTAGCACTACCAAACTTAGCACTTAGTTTTTAATCAACCCTTTAAACTGAAAAAAACCTTGGCCACATTAAGTCTGATTAGAGAATTTCTCGAGAAGTCAGAGCCTCTTTGAGGCTGAGTTTTAAAATGAGCCAAATTGGAAGGCTTTTATCTGAAGCCAGAATGACAGCCGACGAAACAACACAAGATGAAAGCGATTTCAATGAAGTGCGAAGTAAAAGAAAAAGTTTCGGAAAACAAGCACAAATTCCAATCACCAACGTTAGACCTATTGTTGTTTCTATTGATCCAAGGCCATCACAAATACAGTTTGCAAGAGCAATCAGATCGAACTTTCCTGTGGTCAAAATAAAGCACATAAGAGTTGAAGAAAAATACCGATTTTTTTATTCAACCTGAGGACCTCGCTTCTAGAGAATGCCTAATGCTGACCGTAAACCTAACTCAAGCCTTTCCAAATGCTACTGTGAATGCCAGAAACACATTTCCTAAGCCAAAAACCAAACCAAGCTTCGTAATTGTAAATGTGCATCACAGCATTAGTGAAGATCAGATAAAAGCTGAGCTCCTAAACAACAATGCAATGAATGTCAGCAAAGTTACACGAATAACAAGCCGAGCAACTGGCCAACCAACAAAATTAATTCGAGTCCTAACTGATTCCAACAATCATGTTAGTGCAGCTCAAAAGCATGGTGTCAAAATAGGTTGGCAGGTATACCGATGTGAAGCAAGCCGAGAACCACCCCACGTAATGCAATGTTTCAAATGCCAACAGTTTGGTCACTCTGCTAAAGAATGCAGAAACGCTACTCGATGCCTCCGCTGCTCGCAGGAGCACAGTGTTGAAGAATGCACTGTTCAAAAAGCAAACGCTAAGTGTTCAAACTGTGGTGGTGCGCATGCGACAGTTTATCGCGGTTGTCCGGCCTATCAACAAAAGCTAACTGAGGCTTCAAGAAAGATAAATGAGAATAAAATTTCTGACGTAGCAAAAACCTTAAAACGCAATGATACACTGAACTCCCGCTACAAACTGAAAAAATTGCTGTTTTAGTAGCCGAAGTCCTGAGTAAAATATGAAGAGTTCTCAATACAATGTCCTACAGTGATATAATAAACATTGTCTTTAACAGCGCCTCACGCATCTTCAATAAAAAATTGGTGGTCAAAGAAAACACGAGAGCATTAAGAGTGCAAATATCACCTCTGTTAATACAATGCCGCCTAACAACATAGCAAACAGCCAAAACTTTACCCAAAATGGATCAACTAAAAATTTTGCAATGAAACTGTGAGGTCTAAACAACAAAATAAAGGATCTGATTTTAATTTCGGCTGAAAGAGACATAGATATAATTTGCGTAAATGAAGTGAAAAAATGGCAGAAGACAACCCCTCTCAGTAATTATATTGTTGCAACAGAAACTTATGCCAACGGTCACCATGGTTCTGTTATCTTAATAAAGAAAAACATTGTCATAAAGCGAGTAGAACCAGTTGAAAAAGAGAACGATTACCGAGGGAAAACCTTAGAAATATTGAAACTATGCATCACAAGATGAAAGCGATTTCAATGAAGTGCGAAGTAAAAGAAAAAGTTTCAGAAAACAAGCACAAATTCCAATCACCAACGTTAGACCTATTGTTGTTTCTATTGATCCAAGGCCATCACAAATACAGTTTGCAAGAGCAATCAGATCGAACTTTCCTGTGGTCAAAGTAAAGCACATAAGAGTTGAAGAACAATACCGATTTTTTTATTCAACCTGAGGACCTCGCTTCTAGAGAATGCCTAATGCTGACCGTTAACCTAACTCAAGCCTTTCCAAATGCTACTGTGAATGCCAGAAACACATTTCCTAAGCCAAAAACCAAACCAAGCTTCGTAATTGTAAATGTGCATCACAGCATTAGTGAAGATCAGATAAAAGCTGAGCTCCTAAACAACAATGCAATGAATGTCAGCAAAGTTACACGAATAACAAGCCGAGCAACTGGCCAACCAACAAAATTAATTCGAGTCCTAACTGATTCCAACAATCATGTTAGTGCAGCTCAAAAGCATGGTGTCAAAATAGGTTGGCAGGTATACCGATGTGAAGCAAGCCGAGAACCACCCCACGTAATGCAATGTTTCAAATGCCAACAGTTTGGTCACTCTGCTAAAGAATGCAGAAACGCTACTCGATGCCTCCGCTGCTCGCAGGAGCACAGTGTTGAAGAATGCACTGTTCAAAAAGCAAACGCTAAGTGTTCAAACTGTGGTGGTGCGCATGCGACAGTTTATCGCGGTTGTCCGGCCTATCAACAAAAGCTAACTGAGGCTTCAAGAAAGATAAATGAGAATAAAATTTCTGACGTAGCAAAAACCTTCAAACCGCAATGATACACTGAACTCCCGCTACAAACTGAAAAAATTGCTGTTTTAGTAGCCGAAGTCCTGAGTAAAATACGAAAAGTTCTCAATACAATGTCCTACAGTGATATAATAAACATTGTCTCTAACAGCGCCTCACGCATCTTCAATAAAAAAATTGGTGGTCAAAGAAAACACGAGAGCATTAAGAGCGCAAATATCACCTCTGTTAATACAATGCCGCCTAACAACATAGCAAACAGCCAAAACTTTACCCAAAATGGATCAACTAAAAATTTTGCAATGAAACTGTCGAGGTATAAACAACAAAATAAAGGATCTGATTTTAATTTCGGCTGAAAAAGACATAGATATAATTTGCGTAAATGAAGTGAAAAAATGGCAGAAGACAACCCCTCTCAGTAATTATATTGTTGCAACAAAAACTTATGCCAACGGTCACCATGGTTCTGTTATCTTAATAAAGAAAAACATTGTCATAAAGCGAGTAGAACCAGTTGAAAAAGAGAACGATTACCGAGGGAAAACCTTAGAAATATTGCAACTATGCATCACAAGATGAAAGCGATTTCAATGAAGTGCGAAGTAAAAGAAAAAGGTTCAGAAAACAAGCACAAATTCCAATCACCAACGTTAGACCTATTGTTGTTTCTATTGATCCAAGGCCATCACAAATACAGTTTGCAAGAGCAATCAGATCGAACTTTCCTGTGGTCAAAGTAAAGCACATAAGAGTTGAAGAACAATACCGATTTTTTTATTCAACCTGAGGACCTCGCTTCTAGAGAATGCCTAATGCTGACCGTAAACCTAACTCAAGCCTTTCCAAATGCTACTGTGAATGCCAGAAACACATTTCCTAAGCCAAAAACCAAACCAAGCTTCGTAATTGTAAATGTGCATCACAGCATTAGTGAAGATCAGATAAAAGCTGAGCTCCCAAACAACAATGCAATGAATGTCAGCAAAGTTACACGAATAACAATCCGAGCAACTGGCCAACCAACAAAATTAATTCGAGTCCTAACTGATTCCAACAATCATGTTAGTGCAGCTCAAAAGCATGGTGTCAAAATAGGTTGGCAGGTATACCGATGTGAAGCAAGCCGAGAACCACCCCACGTAATGCAATGTTTCAAATGCCAACAGTTTGGTCACTCTGCTAAAGAATGCAGAAACGCTACTCGATGCCTCCGTTGCTCGCAGGAGCACAGTGTTGAAGAATGCACTGTTCAAAAAGCAAACGCTAAGTGTTCAAACTGTGGTGGTGCGCATGCGACAGTTTATCGCGGTTGTCCGGCCTATCAACAAAAGCTAACTGAGGCTTCAAGAAAGATAAATGAGAATAAAATTTCTGACGTAGCAAAAACCTTCAAACCGCAATGATACACTGAACTCCCGCTACAAACTGAAAAAATTGCTGTTTTAGTAGCCGAAGTCCTGAGTAAAATACGAAAAGTTCTCAATACAATGTCCTACAGTGATATAATAAACATTGTCTCTAACAGCGCCTCACGCATCTTCAATAAAAAAAATTGGTGGTCAAAGAAAACACGATAGCATTAAGAGTGCAAATATCACCTCTGTTAATACAATGCCGCCTAACAACATAGCAAACAGCCAAAACTTTACCCAAAATGGATCAACTAAAAATTTTGCAATGAAACTGTCGAGGTCTAAACAACAAAATAAACGATCTGATTTTAATTTCGGCTGAAAAAGACATAGATATAATTTGCGTAAATGAAGTGAAAAAATGGCAGAAGACAACCCCTCTCAGTAATTATATTGTTGCAACAGAAACTTATGCCAACGGTCACCATGGTTCTGTTATCTTAATAAAGAAAAACATTGTCATAAAGCGAGTAGAACCAGTTGAAAAAGAGAACGATTACCGAGGGAAAACCTTAGAAATATTAAAACTATGCATCACGCTACCGTTTTGTGGGGACTTTTGGATAGTATCTGTTTACAATTCACCTGGGAAACCACTTTCACTGGAAAAAGTATTCTCAGAAATATTGACAAATTTTTTTGTATGTGTTGACTTCAACTCTCCCCACCAAGAACTAAACTGCTCCTATGATTCCGAAAACGGCGAGAAGCTTTTAAATCTAATTGAAAAAGGCCATTTTAAATTGCTAAACAACGGTCACTACACATACCAGGCGGTTGACGGAAAAAGCAGAAATATGCTCGATCTGCACTTTTGCGATAGTACAGTTTTTACAAATTTTAACAATTTTGAAGTCTCAGAGGATCTAGGCAGTGACCATAGAACCACAATTACAACGTTGAACTTCAAAAAAAGCAAAATGTTTGAATTGAAATCTAAAATCGACCTCAGAATATTTAAAGAAAACACAAGAAAATCTTATAGATCATCGATTCTTTGGCCTGCGCAGTATCCGGGAAAGAAGATCTAAATCAGTTTAGCAGTATCCTGGTTGAATTAATACACAAATCGCTTGAAGATTCCTATGTCATCAAAAACAAGTTTCCTTACAGTATTGAGACACGAAGTTGATAAAACTGAAAAGAAGAAAGCAAAGACAGCTCAAAAGTGCTTTCGGCGAAGATTTTATGTCTCTAAGAACCGAGATAAATTATCTACAAAAAGAAATCAAACGATCAATTAGGCAATCAGAAGAAAGAAAAAGAGCGAAAATTTTGGAACGTGCAAGCGATAACGGCAGCAAAGGTTTTTGGAGAGCAATAAAAGAACTAACAAATGATCACGAGTCGAAACAGAAAACTGGGGACTATCCCAATTTAAACCATAAAGAGTCGCAGGCAGTCACAGATCAGGAAAAAAGCGAGTTGTTCAAACAATTGCTAAAGGATACAATGAAGGATCACACAACAGTTTCATCAGGAATTGCTGAACACTGCGAGAAAATTGAAAATCAAACTAAAGCGATTTTAGGCACAGTTGTAGACACCGAGCAGCTTTGTGTTGTGATCACAAAAAAGGAATTTGATGAAATTTTGAGAGAATCAAGAAAGTCATGCCCAGGTCCTGATAAAATCTGCTACAAACTACTCAGAGAGTTACCAAGAAATGTTAAAGCCCTAGCCTGCCTCTTGATCTCTAGCTCAATTAAAAACTCGTATGTTCCAGCAAATTGGAAGGAATCGCAGATAAAAATGATACCAAAGCAAGACAAAGACTGCTCAAAGGCTGAAATTTATCGACCCATTAGTCCTACAAATTGCCTCGCCAAATTGTGTGAAACTGTTGTGAAAACATTGTCTTAGAACACTGCGAAAATCTAAATGTCTTGGCGAAACTCAGAGCGCATACAGGAAACATCGCTGTACCACAGACAACCTTATCAAACTCATTCAGCACGTTAGTGAAGCTTTTCAGTGGTCCGAAATGGTTGGTTTAGTGTGCTTGGATGTTGAAAAAGCGTTTGATGCTGTATGGCGTCTAGGGTTGATCCACAAATTACATTCAATTGAGCTAAAGATCCCAATTATTAAGTGGATAAATTCATTCTTGTCACAAAGGAATGTATACGTAAAGATAAATTCCACCGTAAGTTCCAGCTTTTGCCCGACAGCCGGAGTGCCCCAAGGCAGCGTAATTGCCCCCATTCTCTTTCTGATACGCGTTAGCCAATTGCCAGAACTGAAAGCACAGATCTCACAGTTCGCTAACGATTTTGCTTTGTACTACAGATCTCGCTCAACACTATTAATTCAAAACAATCTGCAATCATCATTGAATAGCCTCATAGACTGGTCTGACCACTTGAAAATTAAAATAAACCCTAATAAAACCCAATACATGATCTTCAAAAACCCATCAAAGAAAGAGTCTGAACTCAACCTAAAAATAAAAGGCGTACCCACTGGAAAAACAGAGTCGCTAAAGTTTCTGGGTATCACTCTCACTCCTCATCTCAGATGGAACGATCACTGCAATAGTTTTGTAAAGAAAGCAAACAGCAGGTTATTTCAACTATGGAGACCTAGCAGTCTAAACATTAACGAAGAAAGTCTCCTGTTGGTATATAAAACTTGGATTCGACCACTTTTTTTGTTTTCTAATGCCTGCTGGATGAAACAATCCCAAGAATCATTAATAAAGTACAGTACGTCCAAAATAGTGCCCTTAGGATTTGCCTACGAAAACCAAGATGTTACAGGGTCCAAAAGCTCCATGAAGAGGCAAACATGCAAACGATTAAAGAACTTCAGATTAAACTAGCCAATGGGTATATTAGTCGGACAATTAAACACAACATACAGTCTGTAATAGATCTAATACACAAAAAACGACAGTGCCCGCTTAGCACTTGCAAAAGTACTCTCGACCACCTTCAATACTAAAAAAGTCGAATCGACAGGAGTTCGAAGCCGCGAAGTATCAACTTGCGAATGTTTTCCTACATTTTATATTTCTGACACATGCGTCTCTTAAACTTATCAGACATGTTACGAGTATATGGCCAGCCGCTCGCTTAGCAAATTCGGGGCTGAACAGATTACCAAAGCCTTCCTCCCATTTTCACAACTCATGTCGCTCTCAGCAGCTTTTATCAACATATCTTTTAAACTTGAATATTAACGAAACGGTGCAGCGGCTAAAAGTGCGAACGCGAAATGGACAAATTTTACGACGGAAGTTCGAATCCCTGCTTTGCCATTGTCTCGATTTATTTCGATTTCATTACAGTTCTTAGAACATGTTTTATTGATACTCCACTGATTTAAAGAAAAGAAGAACAACATTCCAAGTTCCAATGTGCTACGCGCGGTTTGGTTTCAGTGGTTTTACGGTTTAGGTCAGCGTAGCACTTTTTATCACATCATTACTTCTTTTAATTGAAGTTTAAAACACTTGTTTTAGATCTCAATCCTATTATCTTCAATGTAAATAAACTCTCTGGTCCAGTGCACTAACCGATCAGCAGATGCGCAGAAGGTGGTTCGAGCCCCACCAAAGAACATCGATTCTTTCTTTTTTCTTTATTATTTTACCTTGCAAATTTGTTTTATTTTGCTTTTTTGTTTTTTTTGTTTAGTATTGATCAGTTATTTTAAGAGATTACTTACCTGAAGAAAATGAAACTCATCCCTCATACTCTACGAGGCTAGCCAAGAAGTCAAACGACCAATTCAAGTACAATGTCGATATCAGCCAGTAGAAGCCCTTCACGGCACTTGAAATGCTGAGTCCACCTAACGCTGAAGAAATGCTTTAAATACAGTGATTTCCAAAACTCAATTTTAACAAGAACTCAAACTCTTTCTTAATGTACATAAAATTTCTTCACCGATGGGTTGTTCTTCACCGATGGGTATCAATTTAAGCAGCTAAATTCGTTTTGAAAATGAGATAAGTCATTCTCAAAAGTGAGATAACGGCCCAAATTTGATCACGCAAATCAATCCTAAACTGGCTCCATAAAGCGTGAAAAATGACGTTATGTGCTCAATTGCATAAATGAAAATAAAGCAGATTTGAAATGAGAGTTCGCCATATGGCCGTACTAAAAATCTTGAAGATACATGCAAAATTAAGAGCAATGTCTAAAAATTTTTCTGTTAAAAATGTCTCAACAAATCAAAAAATATTCAAAAAAAATTTTGACAAATCAAAAAATATTCCTAACTTACTGTGGTAAATAAATTATCTTGAATCAGGGACCGACGATATTAAAAGACAAAGCAATAAGAGAATAAGTCAATTTGTAAATTTTTTTCAATAAGTTAAGCGATAGAAAGTTATCCTCTAGACATACAAGTTCAGCATGTTAAGCGATCACCCACGCAACATAGGACCCATTAAACACAAGCAAAATATACAAAAAATTGTTTAAAAAACAAGAGAATATCTTATTCATTTGAGTATCATAAGCCGAATCAAAATCTCGATTTTTTCCTTTCCTAGAAACAATACGCATTGAACATCTGAAGATAAGCAATTAAATCATAAAAATTGTCAAATAAAGCACAAAAAACAGTTTACTTAGTTTAATGACAAAAACAACCTAATATTGATACTAATTAAATAAAATCGCTTTAAGCATAAAAAATCTGATGGCGAGTAATCAATTACTTTGGCAACAATCAATAGGCGTCCATCAAGATATGAAAAGCAAAAAAAAGTCTGGATTATGTTGCACAACTCATTAATATACAAACACAAACCCCACTTTTATTTTAAAAAAATAAAAGGATTAAAAACGACATGTTCCAATAATAAATGCCGCAAATAATGCATCCATTCAAGTCTTAAAGGAGTGAAAACTGCATATGCCCATTCTAAGTAGTGAAAGTAATTTTCAGTAAAAATTGAAATAAGACAAATTTCCCAAAAATGTAATTGAGTTTAACCGACCACGTTTTCAGCAACCATCTTGTCAATTTACGAGGGTATTTCAAATTTTTCGTGTAAACAGATCTAAAAAAAATTCAAGCCAGAGTGCTAGCATAGCTAATCGAAATTTTTGATTTCCAGATTCCAAATAGTTTTTACCTCTTTCTGAAAATCCAAAAATTGTTTCAAGGGGATGCAATTTGGAGGCTCTTTTCAGTGTGTGCCTTCCCCCAGCTTAGTGGGTGCATTTTATTTTCACCCCACCGACGCACGTGCCATATTTTTACAATGATTTACTATTTAATGGCACGTACTATGTAACGGGCGTGGGGTGGGGTGGGGGGGGGGAAGGGGGGGAGGCGCACAACGTACTAGGGTCACTAACGGAACAGATCCAATTGCTTAAATTGTTTGATTGTACCCGGAGGTTGTTGAATAGGCCACACGATGTTTAAGTGCCTCTATCGTAAACTACAGTGATAAAAATCAGCCAAGAAGATTAACTAGTTATTGCACAACGACACTCGTGATGTTAATATAAATTTAAAAAAATTAACCGACTAACGTCAGATGAACTGCTCCCGAACGACACGCTCGGGCAATTTAATTGAGAGGGGGTGTAGTTTAAAGAAATTTCATGGCAGCAAAAACCGACCCCAGATTGAACCACTTACCTCTATGTTGGCAGTCTCACATCTTTACCACTCAGCGACAATTCCTCTGCTTTGTTTCGCTGACAGTCGCCTTAACAATGAACTTTGTTTCGGAACAAGAGCAACTTTGATCACTCAAAAACAAAGAATTGTAGTGTGAAAAAGTCACTCAAGATGTCAAAGAATGTTCTAGAAAAAGCAAAAACCGTCAAGCAAAAATTTTGCATAAAAAAGACCAACACGTTTACAATTATTGCTTCGAACTTCTCTCGAGAGCAATTACTAAATTTCGAAGAAACGTGACACCAAACCTTTTCTGTTCGCAGACAAACATATTTCAATTCTATCATAAATTTCAGTTCAAAATTGAAATAACTGAAATTCATCGAAATGGTGGAAAGTAAATGAATAGACATGGTCCACGAATTCTCAATAATTTTGAAGTGCTCGTAACATGACCTACCGTACTCAAGAAAAAGCAGTACATTTGTCGAGAATGTCAGAAAAAATTGTTTAAACAGCACGGTTTGTTTAGATGGTTATTATTATTATTATTATTACTATTATTATTATTAATATTATTATTATTATTACTATTATTATTATTATTATTATTATTCTTATTATTATTATTATTATTATTATTATTATTATTATTATTATTATTATTATTATTATTATTATTATTATTATTATTATTATTATTATTATTATTATTATTATTATTATTATTATTATTATTATTATTATTATTATTATTATTATTATTATTATTATTATTATTATTATTATTATAGAGTCGTATCATACACATCAAAAAAAATTATTGAGGGTGTATCATACACTGAATTATTGAGGTCGTATCATACATTGAATTCCTCAAACTCAATTTTTTAACTAAAAATGTTCAGATGTTTCGTCTGCGCATTTTATCCAAGCCCAAAACAGACCTGCTTGCTGAATATCGACTCTGCACAAAAACTAAAAACCAATAATAATTGACCACAAAGTTTGCATAGCAAATTCTGAATTATTAAGGGCGCTTCATACACATTTTTGTGAATTGACCAAACTGGGCCTAAATTGTTAGGAACTACTTTACGAATTGAAAAAGGGACCTCTTTTAGAGCTCCTTTCTAAATAAGGGCTGTTTTTGAGCATTTTTGAAAAAAAATTATTTTTAATTATTAGGGCGCACTATACAGCCCAATTTTTGGAAAAAGTTGTTCCAACATTTCTTTATAAGACAAACTGGACATGCTGCCATCAGTCTCTTAAAACGTAGCTTTCTACCTTCAAATTTGGTCTTCCACACTTATCAGTGGCATACCAAGCGATACCCGCCTTTAACACAGCGACATCCTTGGCATCTATGTACATATCATTTTTTCATCAGTAATAATGTTTTTCATTTGCGAATTTAAATTCAATCAGTTTTTTGAAGTACTTGGCTCGCGTCAACCTCGTTCTCCGGTAGGAAAATACAAAGTCACCCTTCTGAATTGAATCTCTGGCAAAAAAATTCGTATTTTTTATCAAGGAAAATTTTTAAAAAAATTTTTAGGAAAATTTCTCTTATGATATTTCTCTACGTCATCTTTGTCCGCTTCTTCAAAACTATGCAAATTATTCTTCTCGTTTCTCTCTTTGGTTTTTCTGAGTGAACTGAGCGAAGCAGCGGTAATTGAATTATCTAGTTTATCAAGCAAGCACAATTCATCTAGTGATCTATCAAATATGATATCAAATTCTGAATCAAAACCATCCATTTTGAACTGAAATCAAAACAGTTTGTCAAGATTAGTGTAAAGTGTAACATCTGAAGGTTTGCAGTGGAATATAGGAGACAAAACTACCGCTAACAGCAGGTTGTCTTAAGAATATGCCGTCGGAAACAAAGTTTTTAAAAAATTTATCTTAATCTGCATATAGATATTTTTCGACGTCATTTTTGTTGACCGTTTTTTCAGAACCTCGCAAACCACGCTTTTCGTTGCTCTCTTTGGATTCTAAGAGTGAACTTAGTGTAGCAACGCTAATTGGGTTATCTAGTTCATCATATAACAATAATTCCAGTGATAAACTATCAACTTTGGTATCAAATTCTGAATGAAAATCATCCATTTTGAACTGAAATCAAAACAATTTGTCAAAATCAGTTTTATGCTTAACATCAGAAGGATTGCATTGGAATGTATTAGGCATGCTAAAAGCAGGTTGCCTGACGAATAAGGGCGTGCTCCGAACAGAACAACACATTTACAACTAAGTGAAAGTAATGTTTTCAGCAAAAAACCTCACATAATAACATCGTTACTACGGTACAAACCTGCTGTTACAAGGAGCGAAACCCTAAAGCCCAGTAGAAAGCCCTGTTGCTACTTTTGTGGGAATAAAAATCAAGTTTTTTACAAAAAAATAACCTCAGAGAATTTTTTTGTATGATGCGCCCTCAATAATTTTTTTTTAGTAATAATAATTCTTGAAAAAATTTGAGCACCGTTGGGGCTCAATTTTTTTTTCTGTCGATGAAATTGAACCTACAATCCAAATCTGCGTTCAAAAAATTCATTCAAAAAAGTAGTTGGCTCAGAGTTGTCCGAGGGCGTATCATACAATGATGTTTCAAATCCGGCCAGGGCGCATCATACACTTTATCATTGTATGATACGACCTCAATAATAATAATAATAATTATTATTATTATTATTATTATCATTGGTTTAAGCACTGTTTATAATCTCAACTGTGTCAAAAAGTATTTTTTCAAAAAGTATATGAAATGCCTTGAAGTGAAATCTTGAAAATACCTTATGTATCAATGCTTAAATTCTTCATCTCGAAAAATAAGTGAACTTTCAATTTTTTGGAGTTCATGGATGTGTGTTAAAATGACGCAGATATGGTTTCCTAAGTATGTCCTTCAAAATCTGATACATGTCGGAAAAAGCTATCATCAATACCCACATTTTTCCATAAAAAAACGAAAGCTGCCATCTTTAACAATACAGTACCGTCGCGTCTCACTTCAGTTATCAAAATTCTGATAAATAACTGAATATCTATTCTTTCAGTTGTCAGCTTGCTCTAATACTGGTAAAACATTCTTGGTTAAATCTCAAGTTAAACAAGATCAGATTTCAAATAAATCAAGTAAGCAACATAAATATCACTTTCAGCTCAAGTTATTAATAAGTTTATGTTGACATCAGCGCTAAGATTCTGTTACAAACCTAACTGGCTGACTGAAAAGAGGACGTTGTTGCGAATTGGCCATGACAGATGAAGCTGTAAAGAAAGGAGACGTCATCCTAGGAGCAAAATTTCCAATGGCAGAGTTCACATTTGAAACCGTATTAGCTGACGTACTGAAGCTAACAGCTTGAGTAGGAAAATTGGGATTTCTCCCAAATTCAATGTTCAAAGATGGCGCTTGAAATGTGACAGAATTCCCAGGTGTTGCTATGTTGGAGCCAAACACTGGAGGTCTTAAAACACCCACATCCATTGGGTTGCTCGGAGGCAAGCCTGAAACATGTTGATTCGATGGTCTTGGAACCATTTGTGGTTGAAGTTGTCCAACTGTGTCAAATTCAGAAGAGTTTACATGTGAACTTGGTATCTCATGCGAAGACGTTTGAACATTTGAAGTTAACTGTCCTGGAAAACAAGGTTGGATCACGGCTCTTGGTACTTGACCAACTGGCGGTGGGGATAAAACGTGTGATTGAGGCAGTTGTTGCAAACACTGTCCTTGTATAGCTCCTGTTTGCGGTAACTGCTGGAAAGGCACCAACTGCTCTGGTAGTAACTGATCGGCAGGAACCTGAATAACAATGGTTCGCATTGGTACCGTCTGCTGCTGGTTAGAAACAACACCAGGACTTATCAGTCCAGTGACCACATTCCGGCTTGTCACTTGCTCATTTTGCGCTTGTGCTGCAGCGTTTTGAGGCGAAAAGGAAACACGATGAGGTGAAACAGTCGCATTCAGAACCGGAAGGCAACTATTTTGCGGCAGAAATGATCCGTTATTGGACGAAAAGCCAAAATTTTGAGGTGGAAGTGAGAGATTCTGAGGCGTTGCAACATTCTGACTAGAAACTGGAACACCGTTTGGCAGCGGAGCTAACTGAGATGGCAACCGCTGGAACGGAGCTTCTTGAAGTTCCAGACTCTGTTGCCTTGGATCTGTTGGTAGCCTTGTATTTATTTGCTCAGAATGTTGAAAACGTTGCCCCGAGGATACCGGATTCCCAGAGCTTCGGGGTGTAGAACTTTTTGCCGATCCAGGTCTTTGAGCAAATGATGCGTTATGTGGATTGTAAGGACGATTCCAAGTAGCAGTAGATTCAAAAGGATTGTTAAATACCGGTTCAGGTCCACGATTATCTTGCCCTTGATAGCTGACACTGCTGTTTCTAGGAGTACGCGATGGTGATCTCATCCAATCACGAACAGGCGGGGTTGGAGGTCCTGGGAAAACCTTTCGGGGATTCGCTTGTTTATTCAGTTCTTTCACATATAGTACATCTATCGGCTCAATGTATCCAACTTTTGCAACCGGTTTTCTGGTCTTATCTCGAAATTTATTTTGCCGCAAATGTTTTTTCGACTTCTGAAATTTTTCATTTACCTCCTCGCACTCATCATTTTCATTTTCATCACTAATAGTTTGATTTTCTTGCGAATTAGCAAATGACATGCCCATTGGTCTCGACATCTTGGAAGGCACACTAGATATTTTCTTCCTTTCACTCGATTCTTGTGGATTCACCTTTGATTGTTTTTCTGACTTTGATTTCTCTTTCTTTTTAGATTGTTTGTCACCTTCACTTTCAGAAGCATCACTGGACGAGTTTAGCTCTTCAACGCCATCGTCGTTTAACTCCTCGGCCTCTTCTCGCTTCTGTCTCCTCTTGAGTGCCAATGCCCTCTTCGCCTCTCTTTCTGCTTCATCGTCGCTATACTGCAGTGCAAACTCGGGTGGCTCAAGGTCATCTCTCCAAGAGGCGTCTGATCCCTTCACCTGCTCCAAATCACTTTGAAACACCACCTTGGTCATGTCGAAATCAGACAAGCAGCAATAAACTGACAGCCCCACTTTAACACCCTTAGATATTACATCTGCCTCGTTATTGAACCTAACAGTGTAAAACGGTTCGCGAACCGGTCCGAAAACTTCGAACACTTTGCCGAAAACAGTTTTATCCTCATTGAATAAAACTGTATCAGCGTCAAGAGCCATAGCTTCATTTGCAGATTTGATTATGGCTAAAACTCCGACAACAGACATTACATGTCCAACAATTTGCATGTACGCATCATCTTCAAGAGTCAAGTCTTTCAATTCTTCAATCTCAGGCAACTCAGTTATAACCACCTCTTTAGGTACAGTCGGCCCTGGGTAGTTTGGGTGAACTTTAACATCTTCTTTCAATCTAATGTGACTTGTACGCAACTTTCTATAGAACTCACTGTCTGACTCAGATGATGAGTCGCTTCCCGGGTCCTCAAAAGCAGACGCAGTTTTAGCTTCGTTACTTTCGCGATAGCATTCAGATCTCGTAACTTCAACAGTCCGAACACAAGTACTCGAAACATTTTCACTTTTAATGCTTACTTTGATTGATCCGAAACTCTCAGAGCGGGTATCTACCTGTTCCAAGGCACAACCCTCATTATCGTCAATTCCCTCACACTCAGACTCTTCGTCGGATAATTCGCGATGCCTACTTTCTCCAACGCCATCTGCTTTCGGAGGTGAACGGAAGAACACTCTGCTGTTCTTTGAACTTTCATTGTTATTAACAACGCTGTCATCGTCATCGCAAGATTTTCCCTCCTGGCAAGATTCTTTTGAATTTACTATCTTCTCGTCGTCCGATAACCGACAATCTCCTCCGCCTAATTCGCAGCGCGTATTCATAAAATTTGATTTAATACTTCCATTCGCTAGCAATTGATCTAAATAATCAGACGACTTTCTGCGATTCGGTTTTTCCACCACTTTTTCTGTACAATCTTTTGGGCTTTCAGGCCGAAGGAGCCGCTCTAGACGTTCATCATCTGATGAGTCATAATTGCTCATTCTCCACATAACTTGGTCGTCAAGAGAAGTGTTATTAGGAAAATTCTTAATTGCATTATCGCAGTTCGAAACAACAAGTAATTTATTCGAATTGACTACTTCACAAGTGGAGCCTTGCGATGAATCAGGGCCTTTCATTGATATTAATTGAGCAGCCATTGAAAAACACTCAAACCAGAACAGAGCCACCAACTTTCAGGTCAAAGACAACAAAATAATCTGAAAAATTTTAAGGTTAAACGTTTTTAACTTGCAATAAAAAAGATCTAACCTGAACATCAAAAGTAAGTTAGCATTCTATAGTTTCTCAAGGTAAACCTCCAATCTTTGACGTGATATTGCACCAGCTTGATATTGAAACAACACAAATCTTGACAACAATTTCCGCACAATCTCTACACTAGTTTTCTAGTTTACCCATGAAAATTAGATTTTTATTGAAAATTATATTCTAAGTTATTTGGATTCCGATTTTGCTGTTTCTGGAAATATTAAAAAAAAAATGAGTTAACTTAGGGACTAAAAGACAAAAACAACCGACTAACGTTGCGCAAATTCCTCTCAAATGACTGGCGAGCGTTTGTCTTCGTCAGTGACAGCTTTCCCCAAGCAGTCTTGCCCTCAAGGGTTGTACTAGGTTTCTCATTTGCGCAAATACTTGATCTTCCCGCATTTTAGCTTCAGCAGTGGCCGCACACTGGACTCTAGTTCACATCTTCGGTGAGGACGTTGTTGACTCAACCTTCAAACATGGTTTAGAGCTGATATGAGAATACGTAGTCTGAAGAGGCACCTGACACTTAAACTCAAGAAGATTTGTCGAAGCGAGTTTACGAGAAACTCACTCGTGATCTCAATTTCAAATTTTGTCTTTTTGGAGTCAAACGTTTTAACAGCTTCCCAGACAGGTTTGTTTCCCAATGTTTAAATGTGATTCCCTGCAAAAACCTTAATCTGAAATTGTCAAGTCAACAACTAAGAATTTCAATAGGTTTGCTCCTCGGAGCCACGGTCTGTGAACCTCATAAATGCGTATGTGGTAAAATGGCAGAGTCAGACGGCTGGCACCGTCTTTCTTGTCCCAGAAGCGAAGGGAGATTCACGCGTCACGCTAACCTCAACTATCTGATTGAGCAAACCTTGGCTTCATTACATATACCCTCGGTACTAGAACCGAGTCACCTCTATAGAACAGAAAACAAGCGACCCGATGGGCTTCACCTGTACCATGAAGACAATTAATCAGCTTTTGGGTGTTACTGTAGTAGACTCGCTTGCCCTGCTCGCATTGAGAAGGGATCGGTCGACAACCCAACACAACTACAACAGACAAGAAGCATCTGGAGAAGCAAGAGAGACATTGGATAAGCTAGTGACAAGACGACTTGAGAAGTGAGAGGAAGTGGAGAAGCAGGCAACTGACGAAAGAGCAAGACGAAGGAGTGAGACCAGAAGCAGTAGTCCTTGCTTGGAGAGTATAAGGGGTGCCTTGAAGCCTTACCAGTAGCCTAGTAACTCGTCCGAAAAACTGCTGGTGAGGTGATTTGTTCACTTCTTTGCTTTTTTCTTAGCATAGGCTAGCTTAGTGATTCCCTAGACCACTCCGGATTAGCACCCCGAAGCTTGCACACCCCCCATAAGCTAGATCAACTCGATATTTTTTGCACAACTCCCAATAAGACTTTTTTCAAAAATATAGGATAAGTGTTTTTTGCAACTTTCAATATAGAAAAAAGGTTATTGCAACTTGTATGTTATATAGAATAAGTGTTTTTGCAACTTTTAAATTTATAGAATAAACGTTGTTGCAACTTTTCCCATTTTCAGAGCAATAAAAACTAAATTGAATTGTTTCGATATTTTCTGACTACGGGGAGGCCAGTTAAAACGAACAAAAGTTTAACCCTCCCTAAAACCTCTAAAAAAGTGCCCCCAAGGCCAAAACATGAAAAATCATTCAGAACGCGACTGCGTGCAGCCGGAAACAAGCACCCCTTCCGTCCCCCCTCAAACGACCCATATGAACCGACCCTTTCCGACGATAGCGTAAAATTGGGTCTAGAGATAGATATGGATCCAAATCCACAAAATGAAAATGGTACCACTTTTTCTAAAACCCGAAAACGGGCCCTTGACGAAGGCGAAAAAACCGAAGCCGCTAGTAAAATCCCTAGTGTAGAGCAACAAAAAGTAAACACTAATAAACAACGAATTGTTTACATTAACTTTGAGGGAGAGAGACCTCGACTAGCTACTTTTGCCAACGCCATGATCAAACTCTCTAACCAACGAGACCTGGGCAGTGTAAGAGAAATGCCAATGAGAAATGGCTTCTCCCTAAAACCCAAATATAAAGAAGCGTCAAAACTGCTTTCACCACAGAACATCATACAAGAGTTTCAAAAGTACAAAATAAAAGTTAACTCTAATAACAACAAAAGCCGAAAAAAAGTAACTCCGTGCTATGTGATCACAAAAGTTTCGCTAGATGTAAGCCTAAACACAATTAAAGAACAACTAAATGAACAAGGAATCAAATTTGAAAAAAAATTTAAGGTCAAAAGCAGCGTTACAAACCAAGGAACAAGACTAGTTAGAGTCATTACTAAAGACGAAAACCAAGCGAAAAAGCAATCACAAATGGGGTTGCACTGTGTCTACAAAAATTCAAATGTGAACCATTAAAACAACAACCAAAAGTAGTGCAATGCTTCAAACGACAAGCACCTGGTCACATAGCAGCAAACTGCGAAGACATGCAAAGACGCCCAAAATGTGGTGGACACCACCACGTCAAAGATTGCAACCAAAATGAACCTTGCTGCACAAATTGCAATGAAAAGCACAGCGCTGCCTATAAAGGTTGCCAAAAGTATAAAGAAGCAAAATTAAAAGCGCGCGCTGCGTCATATGCAGAGGCCCTCAAAAATAAACCAGAGAAAAAGGACAGAGAAAGAGCGCAAAAAATAGCAAGTGATGCTCAAACACAAATCAAAAATAATCTCGAGAGCATGCTATCGAGTCACTTTACCAAAATATAAAACAAAATTGAACCAACAACAAAAATTGCAAATGAGCGACTTAGAATCGACCTCAAGAGTCACATTGATCATTTAAATAAAACCTAGAAAATACAATAAAAATAGATGAAAAAACGAGAGAAAATATTAGGAAAACAATCATGGAGGACGTCACAAAAGTGTTATGTGAAATATTAAAAGACAACAAAATAACAGTAGATGAGGTGAAAATGAGACCAAAACTAAATAAACTCATTGAGAACAAAACTAAAAACCAGAACACGCAACAATAAGAGAAAAAACACCTTGAAACAACTTCAAAATCAAATCCGTTTAAAACAAAAAAACAAAATGATTGAAAAACAAAAATAAAAAAAAACACTTATAGTCACGCAACTAAACTTTCGCGGACTACATAAAAACAAAATAGAAATATTAAATATATTGGAAAAAACCCAAGCTGACATAGCTTGCCTGAACGAAACCAACTTAGGTAAGAAAAACCACCCAAAGCTAGAAGGATATACCCTAGCAGGAAACACTAAACACAGCCGCTTAAGATCTGCATTCTATATCAAACACCGATTAAATTACAAACTTATAGAAACAAAAACATATAAACCTGTGAGCAAAATAACACAAGAATATATTACAATAAAAAACTTGGACTCTACGTAACAAACATCTATGTATCACCACATTTAGAAAAAAGAACGGACCAAATCACAAAAATAGCAAACAACGAAGCCCATTTAATCACTGCTGATATTAATGTAAAACCCTCAATGTTTGAAGCCAATGACCTAACCACTAACAGAACGGGAAAATTAATTGAACAATGGTTTGATGACGAAAACTATATAATACTAAATAATTATGATTGCACACACAAAGATGGTGGAACATAGATGTACACCTAGCCAACCCTAAACCCACAAGCTTGTTCGATAATTTTTATTTCTTCAGCGAAAATCCTGGTGATCACTACCCAACTGTTAGCACCTATAACATAGACAAACCAATCGAGTAACACGGAGAAATTAACAGGCAAAAGTACAAAAAACACATTCTGATGACCTAGATAGAAACATAACAAACAAAATAGACTTAGAAAAAAACATAGACAAAATTACAGAAAAAATTCAAGCTGCATACAAAGAGAGCATATATGTCAACAAACACATAGCCACAAACCACCAAATCAAAAAACTGACCATAGAAAAGCATAAGTTAGAAAGAAAATGGAACAAACTGAAAAAAAATGACGAAAAAAACACAACCCAACACCAAACAATATGCAGTAAGATCAAAATACTGACAAAAGAAATAAAGAAAATAAGTAAAGAAAACACAACAAGACAACAAGTGAAACTAATTGACAAACTAAACCAAGCGAACCAAACGAACAATTACCAATGAATAAAGTAGTGGAAAAAAGGATACCAGCCACCAGCAACATTTGGCCCTTTCTCCATACGCTAATCGCACATTTCAAATCGGGCCAATTTTTACTGATAACTGGTGTCCTTGTTTTATTCACTACTACATATTACCTTTATATTCATTTTAAATCTGTCATTTCTTATCTGACCTAGTGCAATCTACTAGTACAGAGTTAAGCTGGTAATTGTCCATTATCAGACGGATAGTTCGGGTTCTATCCTCACCAACTCCGGTGGACGTATCCCAGATACTAGTGTAACTAGAGAGACCGTGTAAAAAGCACGTAAACAATTTTGCGAAAAAACTTGAACAAAAATTGAAAGAAATATTAAAATAATAATTTCCATATATCCCCCCAATCAATATTTAATCAATCTAAAACTAAATCTTTCTGTCTCACTTGGCGTAGTGGTTAAATCATCGAGTCTAGTTAAGTTGCTTTAGCAAACAGAAGGTTTGGGATTCCCTCCTCACTAACTCCAGTGAAGGTCCCCAGACTCTGATGAACTACTATGAAACTAAGTGAGATAAAAAAAACCAAATTCACAGTAAGGTTGATCAGTGAAACTGCTTCGCAGATCCCAACTGTGAGACTGTATATGGGACACACTGTGATGGGTATACAGTCAGAAACACTGAGATCGGTAGAAACACAGTGATTAGTTTTTTTCAGTATAACTAGTGAGACGGTGTAAAAAGCATGTAAAAGCAAATTGCGAAAATTGGTGTAACCACTTCTTGGATAACTTGAACAAAAAGAGCACAGTCAAAAACATTGAGATTGGTTGAAAGACAGTGATTAGTGTTTTTCAGTGTAACTTGAATAAAAAACCAGCTTAACTCTTTAATAAATTTTAAATTTTGATAATATTTATATAATATTAAGATCCTTGCTTTTAATTACTACTTGGCCAAGTCATAATTAAGCTAAAACCCAAAGTTGTAGCAAAATTTAATAATTTATTAAAGAATAAAGCAAATTTCAAAGTAAGAGCGAAATCCCTCTTTTAAGAGCGAATCACTCTTTAAGAGCGAAATCGCCCCCATCGGAGTGATGCTCCAGTACAAAATCACTATTTAATGCGCTTAAAGAGTTATTTCCCTCTTTTTAATTAAATTTCAAAATTATCTAAATTTTTTAATGAATTTTTATTTTTTATTTTAAATTATCTATACTCTTCAATAAATTTACATTTTCTTTTACTTTTTCTATATTTATCCCATTAATGAGAAATGAGACAAAATTATAATATTTACATGAACAACTTTCTTCGTTTTGTGTAATAATAGGATTGGTGTAACCACTTGGTTTACCATAGATGAAGTCTGTTTGTGGATTGGGGGTCAGATCAGTGTAAGGACCTTTGGTCTTGGTTCCCCAACTGCTTCGCAGATTTCCAGCAAATCCTTTAGGTATATCCACATCTGGATGTTGTCTTTTTACATGAGCATTCATTCCATCATATCTCACAATAGAAGGGTAATGTAGACAACTAACTTTAGTAGAAGTACAATTTCTACAGGTATATTTGCTTTTTATCGAAACTTGTTAATGGTTTTACATAATTACATCTATTACAACATCTAGCTTGTTCGATAATTTTTATTTCTTCAGCGAAAATCCTGGTGATCACTACCCAACTGTTAGCACCTATAACATAGACAAACCAATCAAGTAACACGGAGAAATTAACAGGCAAAAGTACAAAAAACACATTCTGATGACCTAGATAGAAACATAACAAACAAAATAGACTTAGAAAAAAACATAGACAAAATTACAGAAAAAATTCAAGCTGCATACAAAGAGAGCATATATGTCAACAAACACATAGCCACAAACCACCAAATCAAAAAACTGACCATAGAAAAGCATAAGTTAGAAAGAAAATGGAACAAACTGAAAAAAAATGACGAAAAAAACACAACCCAACACCAAACAATATGCAGTAAGATCAAAATACTGACAAAAGAAATAAAGAAAATAAGTAAAGAAAACACAACAAGACAACAAGTGAAACTAATTGACAAACTAAAACAAGCGAACCAAACGAACAATTACCAATGAATAAAGTAGTGGAAAAAAGGATACCAGCCACCAGCAACATTTGGCCCTTTCTCCATACGCTAATCGCACATTTCAAATCGCACATTTCAAACCAGCTTAACTCTTTAATAAATTTTAAATTTTGATAATATTTATATAATATTAAGATCCTTGCTTTTAATTACTACTTGGCCAAGTCATAATTAAGCTAAAACCCAAAGTTGTAGCAAAATTTAATAATTTATTAAAGAATAAAGCAAATTTCAAAATAAGAGCGAAATCCCTCTTTTAAGAGCGAATCACTCTTTAAGAGCGAAATCGCCCCCATCGGAGTGATGCTCCAGTACAAAATCACTATTTAATGCGCTTAAAGAGTTATTTCCCTCCTTTTAATTAAATTTCAAAATTATCTAAATTTTTTAATGAATTTTTATTTTTTATTTTAAATTATCTATACTCTTCAATAAATTTACATTTTCTTTTACTTTTTCTATATTTATCCCATTAATGAGAAATGAGACAAAATTATAATATTTACATGAACAACTTTCTTCGTTTTGTGTAATAATAGGATTGGTGTAACCACTTGGTTTACCATAGATGAAGTCTGTTTGTGGATTGGGGGTCAGATCAGTGTAAGGACCTTTGGTCTTGGTTCCCCAACTGCTTCGCAGATTTCCAGCAAATCCTTTAGGTATATCCACATCTGGATGTTGTCTTTTTACATGAGCATTCATTCCATCATATCTCACAATAGAAGGGTAATGTAGACAACTAACTTTAGTAGAAGTACAATTTCTACAGGTATATTTGCTTTTTATCGAAACTTGTTAATGGTTTTACATAATTACATCTATTACAACATCTAGTTATAACTTTAGGATTAGGGCTAGCATCAATGCTACGATCGGTGTAACCGCTTCGCGGATTAGGGCTACAGCTAGAGCTAGAGCTAGGATTAGGGCTAGAGCTAGGATTAGAGCTAGAGTCAATACTAGGACTATATCCAGATTCATCTTTACAAGAACAATCAGTTTTTATGCAAATACCGGCTAATGTTTTATCAACACACACACATTTAACAATTTTATCTTCATGACATATTGAATAATGAAAAGCTAGATCAAAGGGAGCTCCACATTTATGATTACACTCTAAACATTTTATAACCATTTATGGTGGGATAAAATCTGCGAAGCAGTTCGTTCACTGATCATATCTAGCCAAGATTTCAATTATATCTTTAGTATTATCTTTAGATGTGATATACTCAGCTAAATATTTCTTTCCCGTCATTTTGAGCATAATATTTTTTATATCTTCTATCTAAAATCACTTCAAAGTCTAATTCTTTTTTATCTCTAATAAAATTTATAATCTCATCTCTAAAATCTTCATTATTTTCATACAGATTGTTTAAATACTTCCCCCTTTTCTATTTAAAATCCCATCCTCTTCATTTAAATATTCTTCTTGTATTGTATTTCGTGAATTGGGCTTAACCCATGTTTCACTATTGGTATAACCACTTCGTAGATCATTATCCAACTCTTCGCCATATCCATAGTTAACCAATGTACTTACTCTACTCAACATTGTGCTTGCTCCCATTGCTATACCCCAACATTTCTTGATATCATATCGGGATAAATATAACTAATTATAATTAAACCTGAGCTTATAATTTAGCCAATAATTGATAAATTTTTGATACCTTTACCTGTAATCATTTCATTTGTTAGAATATCATTCTGTATTTATAATATTATTTAATTTAAGAAGTTTATTAAAATAGAATATATTGTTATCATGATTAATAACATTTCTATCTGTAGCGTTTATCATGAGTGGTTTCATATGTGCTATAAGTTTATTAATATCTTCTCTTTCTAATTCATCTTTTAAACTAAGAGCTTTTGAAACAAGGAAACCAATTCTCGAGTCATATATCATATTTCTATTCTTATCAATAATAATAAAAATATTCTCTTTCCTATTATATTTAATTATACCATAACGAAGTTCATCTGACATTCCATCTGTGCAGTTATAATAGTTACTATTTAATTCACTAATTATTTTTTTGAATTTACGTTCGCATATATATATTTCATTAAAATTTTTAAATAGATCAGCTCCATTTTAAGTTGTTAAATAAATAGTATCACAACACTTTCTTGCTGTATTAATTATTGGAGCTGGTTTATGACACATTACATTCATTTGAATATTATAATGTCTTCCTTCTGTGAAGTAATAGGCTATATCTTTATTTAACTTATCGCCCATATCATCAAGAACAATTACGCTCTTTTTGAATTTAGACTTATTTTTTGATGTGATCATATTTATATCACAATTATTAAACCCAGTAAAAAACTAGCCAGTGTCAGGATCTATCCAATCTCTATCATCTTTACATACTATAATTATATTTTTAGCTCTCTGTTGGTTTTGGTCTTGGTTCAGATCTTGATCTTGATATAATTTTAAATATTGTCTAATAAAATATGTTTTGCCCTTACTAGTTTCACCATAAACAATAGTACGTAATGGTGATTTTTCATATTAAAATCTAACTAGACTCCTATTCATAAATCAATCAAAGCTTTCTTCTAGTTTTGTATATTTACTCGGTATCGAATTATAAATTATAAAACAAATTGCAATTATGATAATAAAAAAATAAAAAGTATACCTCCTTTATTCATTTTTATATATGAAAATTATATATAAAAAATGCTTATCCTAACTTTTGAGGAATTCAATAATAAATTTAAAATTGATAATTATGCTATGAGTGATATCAGAATAAAAGACATAGGTAAAGATATAAGTCTAACACCAATTGAAACAGTAATGAGGGATGAGAATCCTAAAACAATCAGGGAACTCAACTTCAACATAATTGTAAATCTACATCCAACTGATTGTACACATTGGGTTTTAGTTATAAGAAGAGAAGATGGTCCAACGGCGAAGCATGGGCAAAGCCCCATATATTACTTTGATAGTTTGGTGTAGAAACCCCACCATTATTCCTAGAAGAATATGTTGATCTAGGCTCTAATGAAAGAATACAACAATATGATGAATCTTATTGTGGGGCTTATTGTTTATATATGATCTAGCTTATTGATAGAGGATTTAGATTTAAAAGTGCTTTAAAAATTCTAGTTAATCAAGTTAAATTTTTTGAAATATATAATGAGTGTTTTTGTTTGGGTTGTAATGTTAATGCTAATGATAATGCTAATAATAATGTTAATGATAAAGATAATGATAATGATAATGATGATGACATTGATATTGATAATGATATTGATAATGATAATCACATTGATAATGATAATGATAATGATAATGGTTATGTTAATGATCTACGAAGTAGCTTTGCTAATAATGATAATGATAATGATCTACGAAGTAGCTTTGCTAATAATGTTAATGATATTGAAAATGATAGAGATAATTTTAAATATCTATTTGGTGAAAAACATCAGGGGGGTAAACCTAACAACAAAGAATGTTTTAGTAACAATATCTCTATAAACATAAATGAAGATCTACAATCATGGCTAAATGATGATAAAATAATTACTGAAGCTACACTCCCAGAGAATTTTAGATGTGTAATATCTGGTCCTAGTGAATGTGGCAAGACATTCTTATTAAAAAAAACTAATTCTGGCTAGTAAATATTTTGATAAGCTGTACATTATTGGACCTACTGGCGATCAATATCAGGGTTTAGAGAGAATAAACCCAAAAGCAGTTGTCGAGTTTGTTAAAGCTATAAAAGATTTACACTCTCCCGATAAACTACACAAGGACTTAAATGAACTAATGATATTCGATGATATTAGAGCCAAAGAATAAGTTATTAATGAATACTTTTGTAGGGGTAGACATGAAAATTGTAATATGATATATCTTAATCAAAATCTATTCACAATAGATAGGCAAAGTGTTAGAAACAATTGTAATCTATTTATTTTATTTGAACAAAGAGGAAAAGTCCTCATATCTATATATCAAGATTTCTTTAATAATGTTGAACTTAGTTATAATTATTTTGCTAATATGTGTAATAAGGTATTGAAAGAGCCTTATAATTACCTTGTCATTGATATAACCAAAAATAAAAATTTTAAAGTAATGAGTTTTGTAATTAAGTTTATGTTTATGTTTATCTTTATATCTATATCTATATCTACACCAGATGCAAAGTAAAACTTAATATATCACCATTAGAATCTATAGGTCTTCCATGCTCATCTTTAAAGTGAAACTCTATATATTCTATTCTATCTGTAGTTACATTTTGATGCAAGATATTAGTTGGTATAATATTTATCAAGTAACCTGGTGGTTCTGTTAGAGTAAAAGTATATAGTATGTCTGTGTCATTCACATTATCTTTAACACCAGATATCACATTACAATGAATGTTAAAAGTACTAAAACGCATAATATCAACAATTTTCTGAGATGTATATTTACCTTTTTTGTAAAATATTTATCTGAATCCTAGTAATGGGGCTACTGAATTTTCTATTTCAAAGTTAATTGCACCTTGTTTTATTTCCATTAAACTTTTCATTGCATTCTTATCAGGTTCTATTGTAACATTACCATTAGTTTCTTCTTTTATTAATTCTGCTATTTCTATTAATTCATATGCACCTGGTATCACAGCTACAATACGGGTATCTCTCCATGTTTCACCTCGGGTATCATATAAGAATTGATTGTTGCTTCTATTCACATTAAACACCGAATTTTAAACAGATAATCTAATTAAACCTAATTTTGACGAGTTAAGTATAGGTTCACTAAAGTTAAACTTTCCTGTTGGCTTTATCATTCTAAAGTTAAGTGTATGTTCTTCTTTAGTTTTAGTTAGAGTTTCAATTATCTTTTGTAGTTCATATTGAAGTAAGTTATCGGAACTTTTTTGACATACAAAAATGGATTTTAATTTGGAAACAAGTTATGGTTATAATAATGATATACACAAAAGTAAGATTATAAGATATAAACCTAATATTCTATCAACAATGAATACAATCAATACCAATATTATATCATACTCAATAGAGAAGAGAATCATTTAAATTTGCGTGATTCATATCTAGAGATAGAGTTTGTTGTATCAGATGATGCTGTTGGTGTATCTGCTAATAATGCTAACATCAGATTAGTTAATTATGGTGTGATGGCATTGTTTAGTTCAGTTAAGCTTGAAACTAGTGGTGGTAGGACTATTGAATATATAGATCATTGTCATCCTAATCTATTGATGTATAAGTTATTAACTAGTACTGATCATGAATATGAGAGTGGTTTTGTTAGAAATCAAGGTAATAGAGATAATCAACTCAAAGGAGACCATATTGCAGCACAACGAGGTCATATGTATATGATGATTAAGATGAGTGATCTATTTGGTTTTGTAAATGATTTAGAAAAGATTATATATGGTTTAGGATTTAAACTAATGTTAAAAAGAAATAATAATGATAGAGCTCTATTTAGAGTTAATGCTGGTGCTGATGCAGTTGATAATGATGGTAATATAGATATTAGAGATATATCATGGTGTGTGCCCAGTATTGATCCTAGTAATGACAATAGAATTATTGTGCAAAAGGGTTTAAATAAAAAGAATAATGTAGACTTTAGTTTTTATGAAAGAAAGACATTTTGTAAGAATGTACCCAATGCTACAAACTTCTTGTTTGATATAGTTATGGAAAGTGGTATGGAAAGACCACAATATATAATAGTTGGTTTTGAAAATAATAATGTTAATGAAAAAACTCATGATGCAAGTACATTTGATATAATGAATGTTACTGAATGTTATTGAAAGATTGGTAGTGAGTTTCATCCCGAGGATAGAATGAATATTAATTATGGTACTAAAAATTATAATTAGGCTTTTAAAGAGACTGTTAGCTTTAATAAAGATTATAATGGGCTACCACATAATATAAAACCATATACAAATCATAGAACATTCAAAAGTAATTATAGAATATATGTATTTGATACTAGATATCAAAGTGGTCATTTAGGTCCACAACCAATGCTCATACTCATATATAAATCATAGAACATTCAAAAGTAATTATAGAATATATGTATTTGATACTAGATATCAAAGTGGTCATTTAGGTCCACAACCAATGCTCAAACTCATATATAAATCATAGAACATTCAAAAGTAATTATAGAATATATGTATTTGATACTAGATATCAAAGTGATCATTGAGGTCCACAACCAACACACAACATAACCTAATTTTAATCTTAGTGCTGCAGTTGCAGGTGTTATATGTCATGCATTAGTTTTAACTAGAAATGTTATTAGTGTTAACAGTGATGGTAATAAGATGGTTGATATTGTATCATAATTATAATTATACCTATAGCCCTAGTCATTATAACTATTTCTTACTTGTCTTAACAAAACCTCTAGCATAAATAATGTCTAGTTTCTTTTTATTCTCTAGAGATAAGCCTCCAGCTTCAAGCTTTGTCTAAGACTTGGGTTTGGGTTTAGGCTTAATAGCAACAAAGGGATTATACTTTTTAACTTCCATTGTTTTTTATATAAAGGAATGAGTCTTTT
The DNA here is from genome assembly GCF_964194025.1 of Convolutriloba macropyga. Lineage (NCBI taxonomy): Eukaryota > Metazoa > Xenacoelomorpha > Acoela > Convolutidae > Convolutriloba > Convolutriloba macropyga. The sequence continues at coordinate 1,945,196 of NC_134478.1, read as the reverse complement.
AAGTAAGTTCAAAACTAATTCATATTGTGTTGGTGGTAGACATTATAGTGGTACTATTAATATAAGTGGAGCAATTACTTCAAAAGGTTCTAAAAAGTTAAGAGGGTCCTGCACTAAATGTAAGAGAAATAAATCAATGGCAGTATCTGACGCAACAATAGAGGCAGAGGGATTGAAAGATTTCTTTAAAAGTGTTGTTAGAGCTACGGTTAACTTTGGAAAGAAGGTTGCTAATAATCCAGTAAAAGCTTTAGAAATAGCAAGTAAAATAGGAAGTACAGCTTCATCTAGAAACCCTAGAGCTGCTTTATCAGCCACACCTGATTTAATTAAATTTGCAACTACTGGTGAAAGTATGAAGGTAGTACAAAAACGAAGAGGGTTATAAGTAGGTACAAAAAACGATAGTTTAATTCTACTCCTAATGGTAAATATTAATACTGATATTATTATTACTAAAAATATTATTATAACTAAACACCAATAACTTTAGTTTAAAAAAATACTCAGGCTGTTTTTCTTGTTCCTCTTATATTCTTCATATACTTAGACTAATTCATTATATTCATCATTATCTATTTTTTTATCATTCATTGATTTAGAATAAAGTTTATTAAACTTGTCGCTAAATTGTTTACTTATAATATACATTTATGAATACTTTATAACTTTATTTCTTGTTTAAGTTTTCTTTGTTTTAGATAATGAACCACAAACAGTTGCTGTAGCAAAAGCTGTTGGTATAGAATAAGGTAATCCTATACCTGTTAATGCAACTGATGTTGTTGTTGCCGTTGTTGCTATTGATGATAATAGTTTTTCTGTTATCTCAGCTACGTTAATATAATTTTTCATATCTACTTAACTTCTGATTATAGTTATTAGTTTCAGTTTCATAAAAATTTCTAATACCTTTTATATTGTTAATTTTGTTGTTAAATTTATTATTCTTTTCATTCATCTGTTTCTCAGCCGCTTCGAGGATCAATCATTCTGATACTGATGACAAATCTGGATATAGTAATTTCTCACTTGCTGCTGTTGGGTTAGTCATAGTTTCGGTTATTTTAATTAGTAAAAATTCTTTCTATTTCTTTCATTATATCTTCTTGATAAAAATCATAATGCATCTCTAGTCTTGATTTTTTTGTTGTCTATAATGTATTTTTTAAAAGTATAGCAATTATATATTTATCTATTCTCTTTTTTTCTTTAAAAGGGCTTCATCTATAAAAGAATTGGTCTCTTTATTAACTTCTTTAAATTCTTTTTAGCCCAGTAGTAAACGTTTCTTCTAGTTGTATGTTTGTGATATTCTGATTAAACTTATCATTATCAAACTCTATATTTAATGGATTATGACCTTTTCTTAGTTCGGTAATAATTCTACTTAAAATATCTATTTTATTATTAGAAGATAATAAGTTATCATCACAATAATCTTTATTAACAACATCTTTTTCATCTAACTGAGGATGTACATTTTAATTTTATAAGTATCTTTCATATCAATATTATCATTATCTTCTAGGAATAAACCATGAGCCTTACTTAGTGTTAAGTTGTTTGTTGATGTTGATTTTGATGTTGATTGGTGTTTAGCCTGATTGAATCTGTTTCTTGTCATCTTTGTATTTATTTACAGAAAGATTTGAATCTACCAAGTAGCGGACGGTAGGTATATCCTGCGTCGCCGGGTTATCAGGGAACCTGTTTCTCAGATGACTGTAGGTCTATATTTAATGATTCTAAAACTTTATTATTAATTTCAAAGTTAAACTCGGATTTTAATAATTCCTGTTCATAATACTTCACTTTTATTATCTCTCCATTCATATCTTCTATCTTATAAGTTGGTGGTTGTGTTTTTAAAATCTCATTAACTTTAAACAACTGTCTATTCCAATTAGAAGTGTATCCTTTAGAAAAGATATTACTTTTATCTGCATTTCTAACATAATCACCAACTTTAAATTCTGGTGTTGCTTTGGTAGATTTAACATAAATTCTAACTTTATCAGTATTATTAGAAGCATCAACGGGTGTCATATTAATTGTTGAATGAATATTATTGTTATATGTTATGACTGCATCATTTAGTATATTTACCCAATTACCATCACCATTGATGAACATTGGTTTATTAATTATATGTAGAAATGTTCTATTGAATCTCTCTATAAACACAGCCTTTAAATCACTCTAAGTAGAATATAGTTTTGTACCATATTTTTTGAGTAAAGATTTGAATGTTTTTTTGTAAAACAAATTACCTCTATCTACCCATAACTTTTCTGGTTTTCTATGTTCAGAGCCACCTTGTGGACCTTCTGATAGGATTGCTTTAAAACCATTAGTTATAGATAAACCAGATTTATTCTTTAATGGAATAGCCTATGCCTATTTTGTGAATATATCTATAACTGTTAATATAAACTTATAATTATTATTGTATTTACTTAGAGATGACTTATCAATTAAATCAGCTGACCATGTTTCATCTTTATATATTGGTATTATTCTTTCTCTTCTAAACTTTGTTATTTGAGGACTAAATAATTCTTTAGCTAATAAATGTTGTTGTGTTTTTCCATCATTTTTTCTTTACCATAGTTAAAAACAAAATTATCTAGTTGCTCTTGATTAATAGTTTTCATAGATAATAGTTGCTGAGATATATCTAGCATTTCATTATATAATCCATCATGACCAGCTTTTGTTTCTAGTATTAATAATTCTAGTCTTTCTTTTAAGTTATTTGGGTCAGTCTTAGTAAGACCACTAGCTTTAACTTCTTCTTCTTCATTAATATCATAAAAAGAGGATTCACTACTAAAGTAATCTCTTCTCGGTGATGCGATACTAATTGATAATCTTCTTATAAATTTCGATCTATTATTTTTAGTATCCCTTCTTTGTTTATAACCAATATCCCTTAGAAACTGTTTTATTTTGTTTTCATCACCTTTTATGTCTCTTTCTGTCACATTTATATTAGTGATAAACATAAGGAAACCTTTAGTGAAATCATAGTTGTTATTTCTTAGTTTTATACCATTCGGTGTTATATGAGTGGGCACATTGTTAATTGTAAACTCATTTTCATTTGCATCGAATGGGACTAATTGTAATTGAATATTCGTTTGTTTTCTCATATATGCTAGAATATCAAGCATCTCGTTACTTAGTTTAAACAACTTGCCCTCTCGACCTGGTAATGTGATAGGCTCTCTGACAGAGAACCCGCTTTGTTGAACGGGGGAAAACTCTAAAGCTTTCAATGCATTTGTGTTGTCTTCTATCCGTAAACCGGTTTCACCGATCTGGGAACCAGCTTCCTGGATCTGCGCAGCAGTTTCACCAATCCGAGAAGCGGTTTCACCGATTGCTTCCATTGTTTGTTTTTGGTGGGCTTTTAGTATTTCACTATTAGTATTTAAAGTTTTAAATAGAGGATCAAATAACTCTTCTATTTCACCATAATATTCTTGTTGTTTATCTAGCCTAGTCATTTTATAAAAATAAATATCACAGTTCATTATATAATCTAATAGCGGCTTCAATGAACTTTCTATCTTCCTTAATTGTTAATTCTTTGAAATTGTTTATTAATGCATCTAATGACGGCAGAGATCTGCTTGGTAGATCTTATTTATTAGATCTCTTTTGAAAAGATATAGATTCTCATCTAGCCGATAACTTTTAATATTATTTACATAAAACCTATTATCATCAAATGTCTTTAGACTAATCTTACTTGTTTTTGTTGTTGTCATGTTATCACCAACTTTTTGTATTCTACATTCATCTACAGTTCTCTGTGTGTTATACATTAGTGCATTATAATATTCTTCACGTTTAGCATTGTTACAATTCTTTATTCCTATCTCTTTTGTGTTCTTAGGATAGTCTTTGAAACTATATGTCTTTGGTGACAGGGCTATGAACTCTTCTATAACTTTACTACCTAATTCAAGTTTGAATTTACCAGGGATTTTATCATTCGTTTTGATTGGACAATCTAGATTGGATAGATCCATGTGTTCATTGTCGACATTACCCTCGCTAAAACTTAATACAAAACTATCAGTATCCATATAATGGAGTTGTAGATCTTTGAGAGATGGTTGAACAATACTATAGAATACATCATAAATGTGTAATTTATCTAATTCTAATATAGTAACACCTACAAATACTGGAGAATCATATTCTATTTTTTTCTTTATATATTCAATTTGGCTATAATCTCTATATCTAGTTATATTCTTAAAAGTTGGCTTGCTTTTTCTTTTCATTATCTTTTCTTCATCATGTAAGAACTTACTTTGAAGGAAGTTTAGGGGATTCATGCACATTCTTCCATATAGTGAATTGTTCATTAATTTCCTTACTTCCTTTTCTGCTTCAGTTTTAGCTGTTGCTCTTTTATTAGTATTGTTTTGTATACAATCTCTGCATTAATAATCTTGTTTAAATTTAATTATTCTATGTATTTTAGTTACTTTTACACCCATTTTAACATAGAACTCATTTTAACATCGTATAATGAACAATGTATTCCGTTTTGTTGTTTTGGTCTAAGATTAATTTCTCTGTTTTTGCGTTGCCTCCATCTCTTTCTCGGTATCCCAATTCATTATCATTTATCTTTTTCTTATTAGGCATTAGTGCTAACTGTTCTGTTCTCTCTTTAAAACTATTATTATAATCAATATCACAAACCATAAAGTAACCATGATCACTATCATCTGGAGTATTTAATATTGACTCTAAAGTTATAGTAGTAAATTGGAAATCCTTATAAGGTAGTTTTTGCATCATTGCATAACCGTATAGGTTGTTTGCATCGATGTACCAGATAATACCATTATTTATATGTCTATCACACATTATTCCACATATATCACCTCTCTCTGCTCCAACAAATCATCTAACATTTGTTTATCTTGTGATGTATTTAATGTTACACCACTTGACATTAATCAACAATCAAAACTATAACCTGGTAGACTTACATAGTGTAGTGGATTGAGTCCAAATTCTTTCAAGCTTAGTTTAACATATTCATTCATGCAATAGTCTAATATTTCCACATCATTCTGTAAATACTCTATAGTTAGTTTTTTAAACAGTTTTATGACTGTTGTCTTTATTAAAGCTATATACTTCTTCTTGTGTTGGTAATTTATTCGAGAGGGAGGATTTGAAGTATTTTTTTAGATTACCTATAACTTCTTGGTAATCATCTTAACCGAAGTATTCATATGGATATAATGTTTTGGTTTTACATCCGTATATCTTTGCCATTTGATCTGGAGGCATAGCTAAGAAGTTATAGCTATCTAAGAATTTGAGACAGCCGATGCTAAACATCTCAGACTTACCAGCAGATAGTGGCATGTTATCTACTTTTCTTTTATCATTATTCTGTTTAAAGAGTATTAATACATGTTTTTTCTGCAGATATGAGAAGTGTTATTAATTTCATGATGTAATTTATCTTCTTCATTAAATATCATTTGTTTGTTGCGCTTGAAGTTATTCTCAGTTTCTATTTCCAATAGATCACTAGCAAATCATTTGATACAATAAAGACCAAAATAGTATTTGAAATTAAACTGCCAGATGTAACCCACACTTATTGTTATGTGTTCAGCTATTACATATTTACAGTCATTAGTTGCGACCTCAACAATGCAACATTCAATATCTGCAGTTATAAATTTTTATATTCTGGCGTTTGTGTTCATTTATAAAAGTAATTTTCTTCTTCCCAGGACAAACAATCTCGGGTTTGAAAGAGTTGTTACATTCATGTTTGTCGTATTTAATTTGTGAATCAAACCAATATGTATCTATCACAGTAATAGAGTTTGCGATTCATTCTATTTGGTCGATCTAACAAGGTTTCTATGTTTTTAATTAGAGCAAAGTGTTCTGTAGTACCATCTCCCCAAACCAATATACTGACATCTTTTCTATCTTTATCAAAATCATCCACTGGTTGAAACAATTCTACTTTGCCCCCACCACAAGGTGTGTATACCAAAATATTAATATTGTACTATTTCTGTTTTCTTATTATATAAGCAAAATCATCTTCATCTCGTTGTCGTGCTTCAATTAGTTTATTTACATATTTACTCTCGCGTGTTGCGTGGTCCATAGCAGGATCTAGCCAACAGTAATAGTTAGTTGCAAGCAGTTGTATTTATAACTACGTATATTTAAAATCGATTTAGAGTTTTTGAGATCAGGGGGTAAACCTATATAACTACCAATAGATGCTTTAGTTGGTTCAATATTTATCTGAAAACTTCACAATCCAAGAAATTCGAAGTCGTAGCAATAATCTTCATATATATTCTTTTCGAAATCTAGCCATTGTTTGAAGTCACCGTAGTCATATAATGCATTGTTAATAATATAGTCAGTGTTGAAAAATATTTTGGTAGTTTTAACTTCTTCTTTGGTTCTCTTCTTGTACTCGCACTCGGCCGTGATCTTATATTGAAAACTCTTAACTTTTCTATACTGGTAACAGTTTTTAATTTCTTCTAAAGAATAATTAATTGCTTCGTCTATGTCTTCAGTGCAATTCCCTTACATACATACTTAATTCTGGTGTAGATATTGTCGTCGGGTTTAGTTTTAATTTTAGCTTTAGTTTCGGTTTCAATTTTAGTTTTGATAATATCCTTAGTATTATTAGCCAAGCTACTTCGTAGATCTTTAGGTCTGAGAACGTAATCATCTTCATCTGGATTATACACCCTCTCCAAGATTTCATCGGTGACGCCGCTTTGCGGATCTTCCACTTCATCCTCATACTCCTTTCTCGCCTTGTTTAAGTGTTCATCTCTTAATTTATGTTTGACAAATTGTTTCCTTGTTTCAAAGGCCAAATCGCAAATATAACAAAAGTTTACGTTTTCTATATTAGACATCTTTATTTTTATAGACAAAAAATTCATTTTTGAAAACATACAAATTAAAAATGTCTACATCAGTAAATTGTGGTGGTTGTAAAGATAAATCATGGAGAAAATGTTATGATAAAAGTTTAGATAGTTTATTTGAATGTTATATCTGTGAGGGTTACTTTAAGAATAGAGATTATATTAATCATATGAATATACATTTTAATGATCCTAGTCTGTATATAACTTGTATCATGTGTAATGAAAATCAACACATCAGTGGATTTAGATTTAAAAACTTTAATTGTATATAATGTATTTATTTACATAGATATAGATATACACATACCAAAGATAGATTCGATATGCTGAAAGATTTAACATAAAAATCTCAAAATCGAAAAAAGTGCTTATTATTATTTTCCAGAATTAAGCCATTTCTTAATTTAATGTTAGACTTAGAGTGAATATGTAGTAGTGGATAAAACAAGGATACCAGTTCTCAGTACAATTTGGCCCAATTCGACATGCGCGATTAGCGTATGGAGAAAGGGCCAAATTTTGCTGGTGGCTGGTATCCTTGTTTTATCCACTACTGAATAATCTTCTGAACGGAAGTTGCAGATGCATTCGCTGAACGGAAGTTGCAGATGCATTCGCTGAAAAACTAAAAACAATAATGAAAACACCCACTACTGAACGGAAGTTGCAGATGCATTCGCTAAAAAACTAAAAACAACAATGAAAACAAACCAATCAAAAACACATAAGGGAAAAGATCACGAGAAATTTGTTTCACTGAAAATAAGAGAAACAAATTTTAAGGCAATCAAACTAAGTGAAGATGAATGGAAACATACAGAAGTAAAACCTTCAACTCTCAAGAATGTATTAGGAAATTGTAAAGATACTGCACCAGGACATGACGGAATAAGCTATCAAATGATAAAACAACTACCATTAGAATCATTAGAAAACCTAGCACAAACAATTCAAACATCATTACCATTAGGACATGTACCAGCCCAATGGAAAATTTCAACCGTAACAATGATATCAAAAGTAGGAAAAGAACACAAAACTTTAAAAGATACAGACCATTATCATTACCATCTTGCCTTGGAAAACTGTGCGAGAGCATTGTAAACGAACACTTGGTAAACCACTGTGAAAACCTAAACCTGTTCGTTGATCAACAAAGTGCCTACAGATCTGGCAGATGCACAACAGATAATCTTCTAACGCTAACAGAAAAAGCAACAACAAGCTTTAAATGGAAAAGGTGCCACAAATGCTGCATTTTTAGATGTACAACAAGCTTTTGACTCAGTATGGCACGAAGGTATCTTATATAAGCAAATTAAGATTAACACACAATGGTGGATCACAAAATGGACTAGCAGCTACCTAAGTAACAGAAAAATCAAAGTAAAATACAACCAAGCAATTTCCAAAAGATTTATACCCGAAGCAAGGGTCCCCCAAGGGAGCATAATAAGCACAATTTTGTTCAATATGTATGTCAGCAAACCAAAATGTAAAGATACATCGGTTTCACAATATGCAGATGACATTGCAATATACTACAAAAATGAAAAAAAAAACAAGAATAGCTACTAAATACTTACAAATCGATATTAAACACTTAGAAAAGTGGTGCGATAAATGGAAAATACTCGTCAACGCGGGATAAACCATATACACCATCTTCACTAGTCAAATACTGAACACAAATCTACTACTAAGTTTAGGGTCAGAAAAAATCAACGTCAGAAAAGAAATAAAATTTCTTGGACTTGATCTCAGTTATAAATTGACGTGGACAAAACATGTAAACAAAATAGTCGCAAAAATGCAACAAAGAATCAACATGCTAAGACACCTAAAATCAAAAAACATAAAATCTAATATTATCTTTTACCTTTATAAAACAATGTTAAGACCACTATACATGTATGCAAAAGCAGCTTGGGCAAATGTAACGAAAAGTGATCTCAACAAGATACAAAGAGAACAAAAAAAAGCCATAAGACTTGCATAAAACCTACTAATGTGGCCAAGTGTAGATGAACTACATCAAATGGGAAATTTAGAAATAGTAGGCAAAACAATCAAAAAATTAAGCTCGGAATACTTTGCAAGGGCTATAAAACGAAATAAAGAAATTAAAAACGTAACAGAAAAACATTTAACAACTTGGAGCCAGATCAAAAAGTTTCAAACTCCTTTGCAAATTATTCTGTAAAGGAATAAAGAAAATAATAAAAAGTAAAGGTCAGATAGGGAAAACCAAAAACTAACGCAAAACTGTAAAACAAAGGATAAAAACAAAATTAGGGCAAAATCCAAAACAAAGGTGGATGCGGATGTCTTGGGATATGACTCGAGGCGTTAGCTGAAGCCATTGAAAATGAAAAAGAATAAAAAACAAACAAAATTTGGACAAAATTCAAAACAAAAGTGGATGCGGATGTCTTGGGGTATGAATCGAGGCGTTAGCTGAAGCCACTAAAAGTGAAAAAGAATAAAAACAAAGAAAGTGAAAAAGAATAAAAACAAACAAAATTTGGACAAAATTCAAAACAAAGGTGGATGCGGATGTCTTGGCTTATGACCCGAGGCGTTAGCTGAAGCCACTAAAAGTGAAAAAGAATAAAAACAAACAAAATTCGAACAAAATTCAAAACAAAGGTGGATGCGGATGTCTTGGGGTATGACTCGAGGCGTTAGCTGAAGCCACTAAAAGTGAAAAAGAATAAAAACAAACAAAGTGAAAAAGAATAAAAGCAAACAAAATTTGGACAAAATTCAAAAGAAAGGTGGATACGGATGTCTTGGGGTATGACTCGAGGCATTAGCTGAACCCATTCAAAATAAAAAAGAAAAAAAAAACAAACCTAGGACAAAATTCAAAAAACACACTGCCCGGACTAAACTTTGGTTAGATTTTTCTTATTTCCTATTTTGTGCCTACATATATGTATGTGTGCCTGGATGCCTAATATGTAAAGAACTGATGGACCTCGCTTCAAGAAAGATCAGTGTGGGAGACTAGACTGACCATGGGAATCAGTGTAGGTCTTGAAGCTGATCTAACACCAGGGTACCAGTAAGGGAGGGCAGCATGATCGTGGAAACCATGCTGTGGCCTCGATACTGACCCACACTCTAACAACACCTTGCACTCAACATGGTTTTCTCCTTTTTTTAGAAATAAATGATACTACAACTGATACTACAATGATACTACTAAAATATAGAAAAATACAAAATAAATGACACCACAACAAAAAAAAGAATAAACGAAAGTACAGCTTTCAACTTAGAATAGAAAACGATGCAATATCTACATAGAATACACACCACTAACCACACCACCCAAGAGAGAAAATTGAATTCTAACTTGAATTTTTTTAGCGCGCACCCACAGACCGCAGAAAGAAAGGACCGAAAGTGCTGATGACTGGTCTATGTGCGAGACTAGATTGATGACGGGAATCAATCTAGGTATTGAAGCTGATCTAAATCAGTCTAGGTCTTGAAGCTGAAAGCTGATCTAATCATGCTGAGGCCTTGATACTGGTACCACTCTCTGTTCCCGCTTGGGAACAACCACTCACCCCCGCAAGGGCGAAAATAACCGCCTCAATAAGAGGTATAAACTACAAGCCTTTGTACTCTCAGTGCACAAGCCGGCTGCTCGTCGTCTGAAAGGGAGGGCTGGCTGTCGGTGGTGCACTGGGGGTGCCTCTCTTCCTCTTTCTGACTATAGACTTCAAAACCAACGACAAGTCACCGTACTCTCAGCGCACAAGCCGGTTGCTGGTTCTCTGAAAGGGGGGACTGGCTGCCGGAGGTGCACTGAGGCTGCCTCTTTTCTTTCCTTCTTCTTATTTTCTTCTCTTTGTCTTTTCCTTCTTTTCTCTTTGTCTTTTCCTTCGTTCTTCTTCTCTAAAGACCCCACTCATTAACCCTCTTCCCCACTCCCTCTCTCCCAAACTCCCTCTAAAACTCCCTTCTTGACACCCCACGCCCCTCCGTTCTTCCACAAAGCATAACAAAGACCCAAAGAAACTCCACAACCAAGTATTCCATCCAAACCAACCTCCCTGCCTCCTTCCTTCATACAAGTACCCCATATAAACCACAAGAAACCAGCGAAAATACCAAAACCAAATGCAAATCAATGTGAAAGCGATGTTTAAAAGGTGGTGTAAACTACCACCTGAGAAATCGTAATTAGCAGTTCACTGCTAATTGAACACATTAGATTTGCGATTTGCGAAGGGGTCGGTCGTCAACCTGAGCACAACAGCTAGAGGCCGAAAAACTAGACGCACCAAAAAAAACTTGCCGAGAAACGCTGTTTGTACCAGACTACAGCTTGTGAAGTGCAAAGTGTTGCCGGGTCATCCAACGAATCGTTTCTAGAGATGTACACAACGAACCCGGAGCTGGCACCAGTCTTAAACAGAGAATCTCTTTTCAGGGCCATCCAGGTTTCAAATACCAGAGAATCTCCTTCCAGGGCAATCTAGGTTTCAAATGCGGCGTTTGCATTGGGAACTGTAAATGACGTGACAAAATTTTCTATTTGTATGTTTTTATATTTCTGTACTGAGTTGACCGTTGCAGCGGCACGGTTTGTAGGCCTGCCCTCATTTTGCTGGCTACATTTTTACATACTTTTTACAACTTTGAAAACCAGAGATCACTGTTACAATCCTTACTGAGCATCTATGCAGATCACCATTCCGATTGTATCCATTATGAAATATTAATGATTTTTTTCTTAACTAGCTGCCTTACTCGATTAAACATTTGCTTGTGTGCCCGAGCCACATGATGACTGGCCCTATTCTTGACTAGCCTCCTATTAACTCCTTTTAACAACCCAATCTGACATTAAAAAAGAAGTTAATTCACTCTGAGCGCTACCTGTTTATATCGTTTTTCTGGACAAAAAAATCGAAAGCATCAGGCAAAAACTGAACTTTGATCTGAACTTTTAACTAAGCGTAGCTAACTTAGAAATACCACAAAAGAAAAAAAAATCACTGCCTAATCAAACTATCAGCAGAAGGATTTTTAAACCCATAAACAAATTTCTGGTTTGGGTGTTTGTTGTCTGGCCGGAGATGAACAGATGGAGGGAAAGGGAGGATTGGGGTAGGTATGTGAATTGATTATTAGGTGTGGTGGATGGAAGGTGCGGGGAGGGGGGCAGTGAGTAGTTTGCGGGAGGGTTAGATAAGGGGTTTGGGGGTCAGTATTTTAAAAAAGGACTGTTGGGGGGAGTAGGTCGCAGGTGCGTTTAGGCAGGGCATAAAGGTGCCAAAGAAGGGTTGGTAGGCAGAGGGAAGGTGTGGGGTGGGGTTAGGTATGTAAAAGGGATTGGTGGGGGTAGTTATGGGGATAGACAGGCTGGTTTGGTAGGTAGACGATTGATCTGTTATTTAGATAGGTAGGAGCTACTCTAATGGGGCTAAAAATTCTCGATGACCTTTTCACTTCGAATATTACGAGCGCATCCTAATTTTCTGAATCAAAAAAGAACAATCATTGCTGGTCTTTAAAAGACCGGATCTTTTCCACTTCTGCCCCCCGTGCGGTATTCCCTCCCACCGCACCCCCCCCCCCCCCCCGTTACAGAGCACTTGCCATCACATAGTAAACCATCGTGTAAAAATATGGCACGTGCGTCCGGGGAGTGCAAAAAATATGCGCCCACTAAGCAAGGGGGGTGGGGGGAGGGCACAACTGGACAAAATCCAAACAATCAAAATAGCCGTAGGACTTGCAATTCGGAATTGCAATCAACGCTAACAAAACTATACTGGCACTTCTTTGAATTTAACTACAACCAAAAAAAGAAATGCTCATGGAGAATTCTATGCAGATGCGGAAACTGTAATACCAAGAGTAAAATCAGTCAAACTTAAACTGGACCAAAAATGGGTGAAAACCCTTGAAGCTTGTTCCAAATCCTTCTCTAACTTTACTACTACTTCTCTAACTTTACTACTACTACAACTATAATTGCTCCAAACTTCCTTTGACAACCAATACAAAATGCAATCTTACTTTTGTCGACTGCTTTTACAAACATAACCGACTAACGTAGGGTGAATTGCTCTCAAACTACAGGCAAATGGTTGGCTTTCGCAATAGCTGCAGTTTATGGAGTCTAGCTATATCTTAACTGAAGGGGGCGTGTGGTGAACCGGGGGGGGGGGGGTTTGGGTTCAAGCTTGTATCACTGCCGGAATTAGGTGAAGCCTTGGGGGTGAAATGCATACTTTGTGACTAGTAAGCCAGAAGGCTCTGAGCGAACTTAACGCCCTCCGAGCGCTACCTGTTCAACCTGTTTTTGAGGGCAAAAAGTGAAAAGAGTCAAGCAAAAAACTGCACAAAAAGACGAGAGGACTAATATAATAGCTGAAAACTTCAATTGAGAGCAATTAATTAAACTTCCATGCTTGAAATGGTAACAAAATTCCAAATCTTTACCGTTTGTGCCACCCCAGTACGCTTTGCGCCCCCGTTACACAACAAGTGCCATTGCATTGTAATTCGTTATGTAAAAATATGGCACGTGCGTCAGAGGGTGCACATAATATGCAACCTCTAAGCTGGGGGCACAAAGGGAATAAATCCAAAATTCTTTTGTGGGTTCAATTTCGGTAAAGTTTTTTTACACAGAGATTTTATAGAAAAGAACAAAAGATAAATGCGCTAATTCGGCTTCCGATATTTGCTATGAAACTTGCCTTAAAGCCCCTCATGAGTTTTTGAATGTTTAACCTTATCGCCCCTCACTAAAATTATAGCCCCTTCTTATGCTATAATTATACTAATGGCTGTAGGTTATCTGACCACTAAGGTGGGGGGATCCAATTTTTTCACAAGGCTTTCTCAGTATTTAGCTACACTTTTTACCATGTTGCAGCATAGGCTATTATAAAAACTGGTAACTTTTCTGTTTGCGCCTCCCGCAACTTAGTGTGAGCATTTTAGTTGCAACCCCATGATGCACGTGCCATAACAAAAAAGGGGGACCAAACAGAATAGATAACCATATTTTTACATAATATAATGATTTACTATGTAATGACGGAAAATTCTCCTCGGTATATATAATTTTTATGAAAAATGCAAACGTTGTTTCTGTGCCCAAAATGATTTTTTTATAGGTGTCTTCAACAGTGGTGTAAAGGCCAAGTCGACAAATTTTTTCTTGAAACCAAAGCGTTGCAAAACAAGCTTTTTCAACGAGTCAAGCGAGAAGCATGATGACCTGAAACAATTCAAGGAGTTCATGAAAACAGGAAAAAATTGAACGCACTTAATTGTTTAACAAGAGAGCTCTCATCAGGGATCAGCTAGCCGAAGGATAAAATCAGCGATAAAACTGTACATGAACTACTCAATGAAAAACGGCCACAGCACTCTCAACCCAAACCACATTGTTTTGACACAAATCAGTCAAGTCAATTCCATATCAGCCTTCTACATTTGAAAGAATCAGCGCAACGTCAATTATGAAGGCGGCCACAAAAATACCGAGCAATCACGGACCGTCAGGTTTAGACGCAAACGAATAGACACGAATTGTGACCTGCCTCAAAGAGAACTTAGTCAATAGTCCGAAAACGTTATCCAAAATTGCAATCAAGTTAGCCACCGAAAAACGTCCTGAAACATTTGGCAGCATACAACGCTTGTCCTCTCAAGAACCCTGGCGTCAGACCAATCAGGGCTAAAAAATTCTTGCTCCTTATTTGTGGGGAGATGTATCAAAGCGCATACAAAAAGACCTATGGTTTCTCGAAGATAATAGCTAGGTTTACCTAGGCTAAAAATGATTGAATATGCCATACATTCAATGTGGTCCGTTTATGTTCCCGAAAAAGAAGCAGTGCTCCTGGTATACGCCAAAATGCATTCATTTGCCCCAATCAAAATTAGCTCTTGAAAAATGAAAGGAATTTCCCCTGGTTTGGACCGTGTTGTCCAAATTTCATACACCGCATCATCAGATCTGTTGGTAGCCGGGACTTGATTTCAGTCCCAATAAGGCAGTATCCAGGGAGATCCTATTGCTATGGCAATGTAAGGTTTATGAAAAACTCAAGCAGAACGCAGGAAAGTTATGCGGACGACGGCAGTGATGTAGGAAACTTGTGAAACCTGCCCCTTTTCTGCTCGGATTTATCAGAACATTTGAAATTATTGTGAACGCTTCAAAAAACCAATGGATTATAAGGGAGCACACGCAACGCAGAGCTCGTGAAATTTTCAGAAGAACTCATGTTCATATTTTAATTTTAGACGACTGGCGTTTTGCAATCAGACCTTGGCAGTGAAGATTTGCGTGCATACTTCTTAGCGACTGCGTTGCGAAAGTTTTCAAATCTACATCAGAAACAGGAAAAATTTCAAACATTTCTGCAAAGGGCCTACTCATGTTTCGCGAGAGGTGTTCATTAAAAAATGTTTTCATTGCTCGAAAATTTCCTAACAGTGAGAACGTTTCCTTGAACTGAAAAAATTCAAATATGATCGGCGAGTTTTTGGAAATTGAAGTAATGTTTTTGTTCCGCTTGCGTTTTTCTGTATGGGATGCGCGGGGTTCTCAGTAATACGCACTATAAGCCAATTGGCAACAAAAATCTCTGAAAGAAAAGACGACATACAATAATATACATTCGATCGTAGATTACTTTGCACTCCTACGCAGCGCAATGGTGTGTCTCACATTTGTTGCAGTGGTACCAAACGCAGAATTGACGTTGATAATATCTATAGCGTTGCTGGGTGAGAGGGAAGCCTAGACTTCTAAGACTTCTAATTATTATGGAATATTTCAGCCTGCGGACGTGGCTCCTTGAGCCAAGCGTATTGAGTTTTTTTAAGATACAATTCGTTTATGCATTAAACATAAATACACTGGTGTTTTTTTTATAGTGGGGCTCAATGTTCCGTCCAGTGGGAAGATCATGACCCCATTTTTTATAAAAAAATAAATCGGAAACAAAAGATCCAAAATTTGTGATCATGCGTAAAATTTTGCAACAGTCCCCCTGACGTGAAAAAAATAGAACTTTAAAGCCTTGCCCAGTCAAATTGTTAACTTTGAATAGCAGCAAAAGTTTTGTTTATTACGATAAAATGGACTAATTTTAACTAACCCGTGCATGACGTCATCTTTACGCAGGAAAACAGTTTCCTAAAAAACGAAATGCATAATATACGTTTTTGAAAATGATGTATTATTGACATATGCAATACCCAATAGAGTTGTCATAGAACTCATGGAATTCAATTATCAAGTTGTGAAAATTTTTGCAACAATTCCAAGCCCTGGCGCTTACAACAAATCTGTTGTTGGCCTTTAATGCATTCAGGTTCTGAGTTGCCGACGTGACGTCCAGCTTTACTATTATTAGAGCCTCTAATTCATGCATGTAAACAAATGTTGGTCATATTTGACTTAGTTCAGGCCCCAAATTACATTTCCTAACCCTCAAAAACTATACTTTCTTTAGTTTCAAGAGTTAAATTCCAATGACGGTGTCTTGAACTAATTGAAGATATTCGTGGACCGTTTTAAAAAGAAAGCTTAGGTCCAATTTATATTCCAACTTCACGTCAAAGTTAAGACGTAAGAAAGTAAAATTTTATTTCTTAATTTAAAGTTACGTCTAATTCTTGTATCAGTTTTTTGAGACCAGTCTACAGAGATATCGCAGCTATTTTCTGACAAGCAACCAGTTATGTTACATTTTGCTTTAAAAACTCGAACAAATTTTGAACTAATATTGACTACTTTTTGACATTATCAAGACACAAAAATACTTCCTTGGCACAATTGTATATTACCACCGTGACGGTGCTCCCGATATTCGAGATCAGTTAAAGAATTTGAAAATACGTACAAACGATGTGAAGAAAGACTTAAATGAAACATAAACAAAAATCGTGAAACATTGTCGAGAAATTTTGGAAAAGACACACTGATTGCCAACTCGGACAGAAACATTATCAAAAAATCCTGCGAAACCGTTCGAACTTGAAGCGTCTTGACGTAGATATTCGACCGAAGAACTAATGGAAATCAAACAAAAGAATAAGTCGAAATATAGAAAGAAAAAAATTAGCAAAAACCAAAAAAACCAAGTAAGAAAACTTTATTAACTGTTGGATTGCTTTAAGGTGTATATATCTCGGCTTTCTAGTTGTTTGCTGTTTTTTAGCGGAAATAGACATAAGTTACTAAGACTTCGTAACAATGAGTTAGCTTCAGGGGTTTAATTATCTCAACCGTCCAATTATTTGAAAAGTTTCACACTGTTTCTTTGTGTTGTTGTGAATTTTCGGCATCAAGCCGAGGGGATTGCTCCCATAGAAGTTTTGGTCTCGATTCCACTATTTTCTGCAATCAGAGCAATCACAGAAAATGGTCCATGTACACACTACTCTTTCGTTGAAGTTCAACATCAGACGGTCCCACATGAATGACAGAAGAATACGTCTTTTGAGTCCCAAAGGCTGGGAAAAGTCTATCTTACCACCAAAAAAAGTGAAAGGGAAAGAAAAGTATAAGTTGATCATTGACGATCAAGTTTGGATCTGTAAATTTTGTAAGAGCACATGGGATACCACAGCAAAAAAAAATTATTGCGAAGCGAATACAGTGAAAAATAGTGATGCTGCGATTGTCTGAAAATGCCTGATGCAGTTTATAGGCACACGGTCGAAACTGCCAAACCAGCAACGGAATTATCTGATGCAGAGAAAACGCAACATCAAAACAGTCAAACTCACGAAGATCTGGATAAAGGAATGAATTTAATAAAATCGTTATTGAATGATTGCTTATGCTTCATGACTGAGCTCGCCCTGGTAGCTTAAAAATTGAAAAACAAATGGAAGGGAAAATCAGTCGACTGGAGCTTGGGACTGGAGCACGAGACTCTCTGTGCAGCGCTGCGATTTTAACATCATCACACTTAAGTTACCGAAATTTAAAAATAGTCATGCTGATAAAAGGCGTGAGCTTGACACCGCATTCGCTGAGCAACTCCTCAAATAAATTCAATCGCGGAAAATTACAATGAGGAACCTAGTTCGTCCCGGAAAAAACCGCAGCCAGCCAAACGAGACTCCTAAGGGTAAAATTTCCGAACATTAAAGATGTTGAAAAGGTGAGGTTATCAGGATTGTTGTTGTTAAGAGTAAAAAAACAAAAAAGCAACAAAAAAAACATCAGCACCTAAATGTGATTAGTTATTGTTGACAAAAGGCTATCTATTAAAAACCGAATATTCGACCGAAGAACTAATGGAAAGCAAACAAAAGAATAAGTCGAAATATAGAACGAAAAAAATTAGCAAAAACCAAAAAAACCAAGTAAGAAGACTTTGATAACTGTTGGATTGCTTTAAGGTGTATATGTCTCGGCTTTCTAGTTGTTTGCTGTTTTTTAGCGGAAATAGACATAAGTTAATAAGACTTCATAACAATCAGTTAGCTTCAGGGGTTAATTATCTCAACCGTCCAATTGTTTGAAGAGTTTCACACAGTTTCTTTGTGTTTCCCACCAAAAAAGTGAACGGGAAAGAAAAGTACTAAGTTGATCATTGACGATCAAGTTTGGATCTCTAAATTTTGTAAGAGCACATGGGAGACCACAGCAATAAAAATTTAGAGTGCGAAGCGAATACAGTGGAAAATAGTGATGCAGTGATTGTCTGAAAATGCCTGATGCAGTTTATAGGCACACGGTCGAAACTGCAAAACCAGCAACGAAATTATCTGATGCAGAGAAAACGCAACATCAAAATAGTCAAACTCACGAAGATCTGGATAAAGGAATGAATTTAATAAAATCGTTATTGAATGATTGCTTATGCTTCATGACTGAGCTCGCCCTGGTAGCTTAAAAATTGAAAAACAAATGGAAGGGAAAATCAGTCGACTGGAGCTTGGAACTGAGCACCAGACTCTCTGTTCCGAAAACGCAAGTGAACCCACCAAACGAATTTTAAAGAAAACTTGTGCAGAACAAAAATGAAATAAAGAAGATGAGCAGCGCTGCGATTTTAATATCATCACACTTAAGTTACCGAAATTTAAAAATAGTCATGCTGATAAAAGGCGTGAGCTTGACACCGCATTCGCTGAGAAACTCCTCAAATAAATTCAATCGCGGAAAATCAAAATGAGGAATCTAGTTCGTCCCGGAAAAACCGCAGCCAGCCAAACGAGACTCCTACAGGTAACATTTCCGAACATTAAAGATTTTTAAAAGGTGAGATTATCAAGATTGTTGTTGTTAAGAGTAAAAAATAAAAAAGCAACTAAAAAAACATCAGCACCTAAATGTGATTAGTTATTGTTGACAAAAAGCTACCTAATAAAAACCGAAATATTCGACCGAAGAACTAATGGAAAGCAAACAAAAGAATAAGTCAAAATATAGAAAGAAGAAAATTAGCAAAAACCAAAAAAACCAAGTAAGAAAACTTTGATAACTGTTGGATTGCTTTAAGGTGTATATGTCTCGGCTTTCTACTTGTTTGCTGTTTTTTAGCGGAAATAGACATAAGTTAATAAGACTTCATAACAATCAGTTAGCTTCAGGGGTTAATTATCGCAACCGTCCAATTGTTTGAAGAGTTTCACACTGTTTCTTTGTGTTTCCCACCAAAAAAGTGAACGGGAAAGAAAAGTACTAAGTTGATCATTGACGATCAATTTTGGATCTGTAAATTTTGTAAGAGCACATGGGAGACCACAGCAATAAAAATTTAGAGTGCGAAGCGAATACAGTGAAAAGTAGTGATGCTGTGATTGTCTGAAAATGCCTGATGCAGTTTATAGGCACACGGTCGAAACTGCCAAACCAGCAACGAAATTATCTGATGCAGAGAAAACGCAACATCAAAACAGTCAAACTCACGAAGATCTGGATAAGTGAATGAATTTAGTAAAATCGTTTTTGAATGATTTCTTATGCTTCATGACTGAGCTTGCCCTGGTAGCTTAACAATTGAAAGACAAATGGAAGGGAAACTCAGTCGACTGGAGCTTGGAACTGAGCACTAGACTCTCTGTTCCGAAAACGTAGGTGAACCCACCAAACGAATTTAAAAAAAACCTGTGCAGAACAAAAATGAAATAAAGAAGATGAGCAGCGCTGCGATTTTAACATCATCACACTTAAGTTACCGAAATTTAAAAATAGTTATGCTGATAAAAGGCGTGAGCTTGACACCGCATTTGCTGAGCAACTCCTCAAATAAATCCAATCGCGGAAAATCACAATGAGGAACCTAGTTCGTCCCGGCAACAACAAAAGCCAGCCAAACCAGACTCCTAAAGGTAAAGTTTCCGAACATTAAAGATTTTTAAAAGGTGAGATTATCAAGATTGTTGTTGTTAAGAGTAAAAAATAAAAAAGCAACTAAAAAAACATCAGCACCTAAATGTCATTAGTTATTGTTGACAAAAAGCTACTTATTAAAAACCGAAATATTCCACCGAAGAACTAATGGAAAGCAAACAAAAGAATAAGTCGAAATATAGAAAGAAAAAAATTAGCAAAAACCAAAAAAACCAAGTAAGAAAACTTTATTAACTGTTGGATTGCTTTAAGGTGTATATGTCTCGGCTTTCTAGTTGTTTGCTGTTTTTTAGCGGAAATAGACATAAGTTAATAAGACTTCATAACAATCAGTTAGCTTCAGGGGTTAATTATCTCAACCGTCCAATTATTTGAAGAGTTTCACATTGTTTCTTTGTGTTTCCCACCAAAAAAGTGAAAAGGAAAGAAAAGTACTAAGTTGATCATTGACGGTCAAGTTTGGATCTGTAAATTTTGTAAGAGCACATGGGAGACCACAGCAATAAAAAGTTAGAGTGCGAAGCGAATACAGTGAAAAATAGTGAAGCTGTGATTGTCTGAAAATGCCTGATGCAGTTTATAGGCACACGGTCGAAACTGCCAAACTAGCAACGGAATTATCTGATGCAGAGAAAACGCAACATCAAAACAGTCAAACTTACGAAGATCTGGATAAAGGAATGAATTTAGTAAAATCGTTATTGAATGATTTCTTATGCTTCATGACTGAGCTTGCCCTGGTAGCTTAAAAATTGAAAGAAAAATGGAAGGGAAAATCAGTCGACTGGAGCTTGGGACTGAGCAACAGACTCTCTGTTCCGAAAACGTAGGTGAACCCACCAAAAGAATTTTAAAGAAAACCTGTGCAGAACAAAAAAGAAATGAAGAAGATGAGCAGCGCTGCTATTTTAACATCACACTTAAGTTACCGAAATTTAAAAATAGTCATGCTGATAAAAGGCGTGAGCTTGACACCGCATTCGCTGAGAAACTCCTCAAATAAATTCAATCGCGGAAAATCAAAATGAGGAATCTAGTTCGTCCCGGAAAAACCGCAGCCAGCCAAACGAGACTCCTAAAGGTAAAATTTCCAAACATTAAAGATGTTGAAAAGGTGAGATTATCAGGATTGTTGTTGTTAAGAGTAAAAAACAAAAAAGCAACTAAAAAAACATCAGCACCTAA
The DNA here is from genome assembly GCF_964194025.1 of Convolutriloba macropyga. Classification (NCBI taxonomy): domain Eukaryota; kingdom Metazoa; phylum Xenacoelomorpha; order Acoela; family Convolutidae; genus Convolutriloba; species Convolutriloba macropyga. The sequence goes on along the minus strand of NC_134478.1, from coordinate 1,923,680 downwards.
ATGTGATTTGTTATTGTTGACAAAAGGCTACCTATTAAAGACCGAAATATTCGACCGAAGAACTAATGGAAAGCAAACAAAAGAATAAGTCGAAATATAGAAAGAAAAAAATTAGCAAAAACCAAAGAAACCAAGTAAGAAAACTTTATTAACTCTTGGATTGCTTTAAGGTGTATATGTCTCGGCTTTCTAGTTGTTTGCTGTTTTTTAGCGGAAATAGACGTAAGTTATTAAGACTTCATAACAATCAGTTAGCTTCAAGGGTTAATTATCTCAACCGTCCATTTATTTGAAGAGTTTCACACTGTTTCGTTGTGTTTCCCACCAAAAAAGTGAAAGGGAAAGAAAAGTACTAAGTTGATCCTTGACGATCATGTTTGGATCTGTAAATTTTGTAAGAGCACATGGGAGACCACAGCAATAAAAATTTAGAGTGCGAAGCGAATACAGTGAAAAATTGTGATGCTGTGATTGTCTGAAAATGCCTGATGCAGTTTATAGGCACACGGTCGAAACTGCCAAACCAGCAACGGAATTATCTGATGCAGAGAAAACGCAACATCAAAACAGTCAAACTCACGAAGAACTGGATAAAGGAATGAATTTAATAAAATCGTTATTGAATGATTGCTTATGCTTCATGACTGAGCTCGCCCTGGTAGCTTAAAAATTGAAAGACAATTGGTTGGGAAAATCAGTCGACTGGAGCTTGGGACTGAGCACCAGACTCTCTGTTCCGAAAACGTAGGTGAACCCACCAAAAGAATTTTATAGAAAACCTGTGCAGAACAAAAATGAAATAAGGAAGATGAGCAGCGGTGCAATTTTAACATCATCACACTTAAGTTACCGAAATTTAAAAATAGTCAGGCTGATAAAAGGCGTGAGCTTGACGCCGCATTCGCTGAGCAACTCCTCAAATAAATTCAATCGCGGAAAATCACAATTAGGAACCTAGTTCATCCCCGCAACAACTGCAGCCAGCCAAACGAGACTCCTAAGGGTAAAATTTCCGAACATTAAAGATGTTGAAAAGGTGAGATTATCAAGATTGTTGTTGTTAAGAGTAAAAAACAAAAAAGCAACTAAAAAAACATCAGCACCTAAATGTGATTAGTTATTGTTGACAAAAGGCTACTTATTAAAAACCGAAATATTCGACCGAAGAACTAAAGGAAAGCAAACAAAAGAATAAGTCGAAATATAGAAAGAAAAAAATTAGCAAAAACCAAAAACACCAAGTAAGAAAACTTTATTAACTGTTGGAAAGCTTTAAGGTGTATATGTCTCGGCTTTCTAGTTGTTTGCTGTTTTTTTAGCGGAAATAGACATAAGTTAATAGGACTTCATAACAATCATTTAGCTTCAGGGGTTAATTATCTCAACCGTCCAATTATTTGAAGAGTTTCACACTGTTTCTTTGTGTTTCCCACCAAAAAAGTGAAAGGGAAAGAAAAGTACTAAGTTGATCATTGACGATTAAGTTTGGATCTGTATATTTTGTAAGAGCACATGGAAGACCACAGCAATAACAATTTAGAGTGCGAAGCGAATACAGTGAGAAATAGTGATGCTGTGATTGTCTGAAAATGCTTGATGCAGTTTATAGGCACACGGTCAAAACTGCCAAACCAGCAACGGAATTATCTGATGCAGAGAAAACGCAACATCAAAACAGTCAAACTCACGAAGATCTGGGTAGAGGAATGAATTTAGTAAAATCGTTATTGAATGATTGCTTATGTTTCATGACTGAGCTTGCCCTGGTAGATTAAAAATTGAAAGACAAATGGAAGGGAAAATCAGTCGACAGGAGCTTGGGACTGGGCACCAGAATCTCTGTTCCGAAAAAGTAGGTGAACCCACCAAAAGAATTGTAAAGAAAAACTGTGCAGAACAAAAATGAAATAAAGAAGATGAGCAGCGCTGCGATTTTAACATCATCACACTTAAGTTACCAAAATTTAAAAATAGTTATGCTGATAAAAGGCGTGAGCTTGACACCGCATTCGCTGAGCAACTCCTCAAATAAATTCAACAGCGGAAAATCACAATGAGGAACCTAGTTCGTCCCGGCAACAACTGCAGCCAGCCAAACGAGACTCCTAAGGGTAAAATTTCCGAACATTAAAGATGTTGAAAAGGTGAGATTATCAAGATTGTTGTTGTCAAGAGTAAAAAACAAAAAAGCAACTAAAAAACATCAGCAGCTAAATGTGATTAGTTATTGTTGACAAAAAGCTACCTATTAAATACCGAAATATTCGACCGAAGAACTAATGGAAAGCAAACAAACGAATAAGTCGAAATATAGAAAGAAAAAAATTAGCAAAAACCAAAAACACCAAGTAAGAAAACTTTATTAAATGTTGGATTGCTTTAAGGTGTATATGTCTCGGCTTTCTAGTTGTTTGCTGTTTTTTAGTGGAAACAGACATAAGTGAATGAGACTTCATAACAATTAGTTAGCTTCAGGGGTTAATTATCTCAACCGTCCAATTATTTGAAGTTTCACATTGTTTCTTTGTGTTTCCCACCGAAAAAGTGAAAGGGAAAGAAAAGTACTAAGTTGATCATTGACGATCAAGTTTGGATCTGTAAGTTTTGTAAGAGCACATGGGAGACCACAGCCATAAAAAGTTAGAGTGTGAAGCGAATACAGTGAAAAATAGTGATGCTGTGATTGTTTGAAAAAGCCTGATGCAGTTTATAGGCACACGGTCGAAACTGCCAAACCAGCAACGGAATTATCTGATGCAGAGAAAACGCAACATCAAAACAGTCAAACTCACGAAGATCTGGATAAAGGAATGAATTTAGTAAAATTGTTATTGAATGATTTCTTATGCTTCATGTCTGAGCTTGCCCTGGTAGCTTAAAAATTGTAAGAAAAATGGAAGGGAAAATCAGTCGACTGGAGCTTGGGACTGAGCACCAGACTCTCTGTTCCGAAAACGTAGGTGAACCCACCAAAAGAATTTTAAAGAAAACCTGTGCAGAACAAAAATGAAATTAAGAAGATGAGCAGCGCTGCGATTTTAACATCATCACACTTAAGTTACTGAAATTTAAAAATAGTCATGCTGATAAAAGGCGTGAGCTTGACACCGCATTCGCTGAGCAACTCCTCAAATAAATTCAATTGCGGAAAATCACAATGAGGAACCTAGTTCGCCCCGGAAAAACCGCAGCCAGCCAAACGAGACTCCTAAGGGTAAAATTTCCGAACATTAAAGATATTGAAAAGGCGAGATTATCGGGATTGTTGTTGTTAAGAGTAAAAAAACAAAAAAGCAACAAAAAAAACATCAGCACCTAAATGTGATTAGTTATTGTTGACAAAAGGCTACCTATTAAAAACCGAATATTCGACCGAAGAACTAATGGAAAGCAAACAAAAGAATAAGTCGAAATATAGAAAGAAAAAAATTAGCAAAAACCAAAAAAACCAAGTAAGAAGACTTTGATAACTGTTGGATTGCTTTAAGGTGTATATGTCTCGGCTTTCTAGTTGTTTGCTGTTTTTTAGCGGAAATAGACATAAGTTAATAAGACTTCATAACAATCAGTTAGCTTCAGGGGTTAATTATCTCAACCGTCCAATTGTTTGAAGAGTTTCACACAGTTTCTTTGTGTTTCCCACCAAAAAAGTGAAAGGGAAAGAAAAGTACTAAGTTGATCATTGACGATCAAGTTTGGATCTGTAAGTTTTGTAAGAGCACATGGGAGACCACAGCCATAAAAAGTTAGAGTGTGAAGCGAATACAGTGAAAAATAGTGATGCTGTGATTGTCTGAAAAAGCCTGATGCAGTTTATAGGCACACGGTCGAAACTGCCAAACCAGCAACGGAATTATCTGATGCAGAGAAAACGCAACATCAAAACAGTCAAACTCACGAAGATCTCGATAAAGGAATGAATTTAGTAAAATCGTTTTTGAATGATTTCTTATGCTTCATGACTGAGCTTGCCCTGGTAGCTTAAAAATTGAAAGAAAAATGGAAGGGAAAATCAGTCGACTGGAGCTTGGGACTGAGCACCAGACTCTCTGTTCCGAAAACGTAGGTGAACCCACCAAAAGAATTTTAAAGAAAACCTGTGCAGAACAAAAATGAAATAAAGAAGATGAGCAGCGCTGCGATTTTAACATCATCACACTTAAGTTACTGAAATTTAAAAATAGTCATGCTGATAAAAGGCGTGAGCTTGACACCGCATTCGCTGAGCAACTCCTCAAATAAATTCAATCGCGGAAAATCACAATGAGGAACCTAGTTCGCCCCGGAAAAACCGCAGCCAGCCAAACGAGACTCCTAAGGGTAAAATTTCCGAACATTAAAGATATTGAAAAGGCGAGATTATCGGGATTGTTGTTGTTAAGAGTAAAAAAACAAAAAAGCAACAAAAAAAACATCAGCACCTAAATGTGATTAGTTATTGTTGACAAAAGGCTACCTATTAAAAACCGAATATTCGACCGAAGAACTAATGGAAAGCAAACAAAAGAATAAGTCGAAATATAGAAAGAAAAAAATTAGCAAAAACCAAAAAAACCAAGTAAGAAGACTTTGATAACTGTTGGATTGCTTTAAGGTGTATATGTCTCGGCTTTCTAGTTGTTTGCTGTTTTTTAGCGGAAATAGACATAAGTTAATAAGACTTCATAACAATCAGTTAGCTTCAGGGGTTAATTATCTCAACCGTCCAATTGTTTGAAGAGTTTCACACAGTTTCTTTGTGTTTCCCACCAAAAAAGTGAAAGGGAAAGAAAAGTACTAAGTTGATCATTGACGATCAAGTTTGGATCTGTAAGTTTTGTAAGAGCACATGGGAGACCACAGCCATAAAAAGTTAGAGTGTGAAGCGAATACAGTGAAAAATAGTGATGCTGTGATTGTCTGAAAAAGCCTGATGCAGTTTATAGGCACACGGTCGAAACTGCCAAACCAGCAACGGAATTATCTGATGCAGAGAAAACGCAACATCAAAACAGTCAAACTCACGAAGATCTGGATAAAGGAATGAATTTAGTAAAATTGTTATTGAATGATTTCTTATGCTTCATGTCTGAGCTTGCCCTGGTAGCTTAAAAATTGAAAGAAAAATGGAAGGGAAAATCAGTCGACTGGAGCTTGGGACTGAGCACCAGACTCTCTGTTCCGAAAACGTAGGTGAACCCACCAAAAGAATTTTAAAGAAAACCTGTGCAGAACAAAAATGAAATAAAGAAGATGAGCAGCGCTGCGATTTTAACATCATCACACTTAAGTTACTGAAATTTAAAAATAGTCATGCTGATAAAAGGCGTGAGCTTGACACCGCATTCGCTGAGCAACTCCTCAAATAAATTCAATCGCGGAAAATCACAATGAGGAACCTAGTTCGCCCCGGAAAAACCGCAGCCAGCCAAACGAGACTCCTAAGGGTAAAATTTCCGAACATTAAAGATATTGAAAAGGCGAGATTATCGGGATTGTTGTTGTTAAGAGTAAAAAAACAAAAAAGCAACAAAAAAAACATCAGCACCTAAATGTGATTAGTTATTGTTGACAAAAGGCTACCTATTAAAAACCGAATATTCGACCGAAGAACTAATGGAAAGCAAACAAAAGAATAAGTCGAAATATAGAAAGAAAAAAATTAGCAAAAACCAAAAAAACCAAGTAAGAAGACTTTGATAACTGTTGGATTGCTTTAAGGTGTATATGTCTCGGCTTTCTAGTTGTTTGCTGTTTTTTAGCGGAAATAGACATAAGTTAATAAGACTTCATAACAATCAGTTAGCTTCAGGGGTTAATTATCTCAACCGTCCAATTGTTTGAAGAGTTTCACACAGTTTCTTTGTGTTTCCCACCAAAAAAGTGAAAGGGAAAGAAAAGTACTAAGTTGATCATTGACGATCAAGTTTGGATCTGTAAGTTTTGTAAGAGCACATGGGAGACCACAGCCATAAAAAGTTAGAGTGTGAAGCGAATACAGTGAAAAATAGTGATGCTGTGATTGTCTGAAAAAGCCTGATGCAGTTTATAGGCACACGGTCGAAACTGCCAAACCAGCAACGGAATTATCTGATGCAGAGAAAACGCAACATCAAAACAGTCAAACTCACGAAGATCTGGATAAAGGAATGAATTTAGTAAAATTGTTATTGAATGATTTCTTATGCTTCATGTCTGAGCTTGCCCTGGTAGCTTAAAAATTGTAAGAAAAATGGAAGGGAAAATCAGTCAACTGGAGCTTGGGACTGAGCACCAGACTCTCTGTTCCGAAAACGTAGGTGAACCCACCAAAAGAATTTTAAAGAAAACCTGTGCAGAACAAAAATGAAATAAAGAAGATGAGCAGCGCTGCGATTTTAACATCATCACACTTAAGTTACTGAAATTTAAAAATAGTCATGCTGATAAAAGGCGTGAGCTTGACACCGCATTCGCTGAGCAACTCCTCAAATAAATTCAATCGCGGAAAATCACAATGAGGAACCTAGTTCGCCCCGGAAAAACCGCAGCCAGCCAAACGAGACTCCTAAGGGTAAAATTTCCGAACATTAAAGATATTGAAAAGGTGAGATTATCGGGATTGTTGTTGTTAAGAGTAAAAAAAAGCAACAAAAAAACATCAGCACCTAAATGTGATTAGTTATTGTTGACAAAAAGCTATCTATTAAAAACCGAAATATTCGACCGAAGAACTAATGGAAAGCAAACAAAAGAATAAGTCGATATATAGAAAGAAAAAATTTAGCAAAAACCAAAAAAACCAAGTAAGAAAACTTTATTAACTGTTGGATTGCTTTAAGGTGTATATGTCTCGGCTTTCTAGTTGTTTGCTGTTTTTTAGCAGAAATAGACATAAGTTAATAAGACTTCATAACAATCAGGTAGCTTCAAGGGTTAATTATCTCACCCGTCCAATTATTTGAAGAGTTTCACACTGTTTCTTTGTGTTTCCCACCAAAAAAGTGAAAGGGAAAGAAAAGTACTAAGTTAATCATTGACGATCAAGTTTGGATCTGTAAATTTTGTAAGAGCACATGGGAGACCACAGCAATAAAAATTTAGAGTGCGAAGCGAATACAGTGAAAAATAGTGATGCTGTGATTGTTTGAAAAAGCCTGATGCAGTTTATAGGCACACGGTCGAAACTGCCAAACCAGCAACGGAATTATTTGATGCAGAGAAAATGCAACATCAAAACAGTCAAACTCACGATGATCTCGATAAAGGAATGAATTTAGTAAAATCGTTTTTGAATGATTTCTTATGCTTCATGACTGAGCTTGCCCTGGTAGCTTAAAAATTGAAAGAAAAATGGAAGGGAAAATCAGTCGACTGGAGCTTGGGACAGAGCACCAGACTTTCTGTTCCAAAAACGTAGGTGAACCCACCAAAAGGATTTTAAAGAAAACCTGTGCAGAACAAAAATGAAATAACGAAGATGAGCAGCGGTGCAATTTTAACATCATCACACTTAATTTACCAAAATTTAAAAAAATAGTCATGCTGATAAAAGGCGTGAGCTTGACACCGCATTCGCTGAGCAACTCCTCAAATAAATTTAATCGCGGAAAATCACAATGAGGAACCTAGTTCGTCCCGGAAAAAACCGCAGCCAGCCAAACGAGACTCCTAAGGGTAAAATTTACAAACATTAAAGATGTTGAAAAGGTGAGACTATCAGGATTGTTGTTGTTAAGAGTAAAAAAACAAAAAAGCAACAAAAAACATCAACACCTAAATGTGGTCAGTTATTGTTGACAAAAGGCTACCTATTAAAAACCGAAATATTCGACCGAAGAACTAATGGAAAGCAAACAAAAGAATAAGTCGAAATATAGAAAGAAAAAAATTAGCAAAAACCAAAAAAACCAAGTAAGAAAATTTAATTAACTGTTGGATTGCTTTAAGGTGTATATGTCTCGGCTTTCTAGTTGTTTGCTGTTTTTTTTAGCGGAAATAGACATAAGTTAATGAAACTTCAAAACAATCAGTTAGCTTCAAGGGTTAATTATCTCAACCGTCCAATTATTTGAAGAGTTTCACACTGTTTCTTTGTGTTTCCCACCAAAAAAGTGAAAGGGAAAGAAAAGTACTAAGTTGATTTTTGACGATCAAGTTTGGATCTGTAAATTTTGTAAGAGCACATGGGAGACCACAGCAATAAAAATTTAGAGTGCGAAGCGAATACAATGAAAAACAGTGATGCTGTGATTGTCTGAAAATGCCTGATGCAGTTTATAGGCACACGGTCGAAACTGCCAAACCAGCAACGGAAATATCTGATGCAGAGAAAACCCAACATCAAAACAGTCAAACTCACGAAGATGTGGATAAAGGAATGAATTTAGTAAAATCGTTATTGAATGATTTCTTATGCTTCATGACTGAGCTTGCCCTGGTAGCCTAAAAATTGAAAGAAAAATGGAAGGGAAAATCAGTCGACTGGAGTTTGGGACTGAGCACCAGACTCTCTGTTCCAAAAACGTAGGTGAACCCACCAAAAGGATTTTAAAGAAAACCTGTGCAGAACAAAAATGAAATAAAGAAGATGAGCAGCGCTGCGATTTTAACATAATCACACTTAAGTTACCGAAATTTAAAAATAGTCATGCTGATAAAAGGCGTGAGCTTGACACCGCATTCGCTGAGCAACTCCTCAAATAAATTCAATCGCGGAAAATCACAATGAGGAACCTAGTTCGTCCCGGAAAAAACCGCAGCCAGCCAAACGAGACTCCTAAGAGTAAAATTTCCGAACATTAAAGATGTTGAAAAGGTGAGATTATCAGGATTGTTGTTGTTAAGAGTAAAAAAACAAAAAAGCAACAAAAAAAACATCAACACCTAAATTTGATTAGTTATTGTTGACAAAAGGCTACCTACCAAAAACCGAAATATTCGACCTAAGAACTAATGGAAAGCAAACAAAAGAATAAGTCGAAATATAGAAAGAAAAAAATTAACAAAAACCAAAAAAACCAAGTAAGAAAACTTTATTAACTGTTGGATTGCTTTAAGTTGTATATGTCTCGGCTTTCTAGTTGTTTGCTGTTTTTTTAGCAGACATAGACATAAGGTAATAAGACTTCATAACAATCAGTTAGCTTCAGGGGTTAATTATCTCAACCGTCCAATTATTTGAATAGGTTAACACTGTTTCTTTGTGTTTCCCACCAAAAAAGTGAAAGGGAAAGAAAAGTACTAAGTTGATCATTGACGATCAGGTTTGGATCTGTAAATTTTGTAAGAGCACATGGGAGACCACAGCAATAAAAATTTAGACTGCGAAGCGAATACAGTGAAAAATAGTGATGCTGTGATTGTCTGAAAATGCCTGATGCAGTTTATAGGCACACGGTCGAAACTGCCAAACCAGCAACGGAATTATCTGATACAGAAAAAACGCAACATCAAAACAGTCAAACTCACGAAGATCTGGATAAAGGAATGAATTTAGTAAAATCGTTATTGAAAGATTTCTTATGCTTCATGACTGAGCTTGCCCTGGGAGTTTAAAAATTGAAAGACAAATGGAAGGGAAAATCAGTCGACTGGAGCTTGGGACTGAGCACCAGACTCTCTGTTTCGAAAACGTAGGTGACCCCACCAAAAAAATTTTAAAGAAAACCTGTGCAGAACAAAAATGAAATAAAGAAGATGAGCAGCGCTGCGGTTTTAACATCATCACACTTAAGTTACCGAAATTTAAAAATAGTCATGCTGATAAACGGCGTGAGCTTGACACCGCATTCGCTGAGCAACTCCTTAAATAAATTCAATCGCGTAAAATCACAATGAGGAACCTAGTTCGTCCCGGAACAAACCGCAGCCAGCCAAACGAGACTCCTAAGGGTAAAATTTCCAAACATTAAAGATGTTGAAAAGGTGAGATTATCAGGATTGTTGTTGTTAAGAGTAAAAAAACAAAAAAGCAACAAAAAAAATATCAGCACCTAAAAGTGATTAGTTATTGTTGACAAAAGGCTACCCATTAAAAACCGAAGTATTCGACCGAAGAAATAATGGAAAGCAAACAAAGGAATAAGTCGAAATATAGAAAGAAAAAAATTAGCAAAAACCAAAAAAACCAAGAAAGAAAACTTTATTAACTGTTGGATTGCTTTAAGGTGTATATGTCTCGGCTTTCTAGTTGTTTGCTGTTTTTTAGCGGAAATAGACATAAGTTAATAGGACTTCATAACAATCAGTTAGCTAAAGGGGTTAATTATCTCAATCGTCCAATTATTTGAAGAATTTCACACTGTTTCTTTGTGTTTCCCACCAAAAAAGTGAAAGGGAAAGAAAAGTACTAAGTTGATCATTGACGATCAATTTTGGATCTGTAAATTTTGTAAGAGCACTTGGGAGACCACAGCAATAAAATTTTAGAGTGCGAAGCGAAAACAATGAAAAATAGTGATAATGTGATTGTCTGAAAATTCCTGATGCAGTTTATAGGCACACGGTCGAAACTGTCAAACCAGCAACGGAATTATCTGATGCAGAGAAAACGCAACATCAAAACAGTCAAACTCACAAAGATCTGGATAAAGGGATGAATTTAATAAAATCGTTATTGAATGGTTTCTTATACTTCATGACTGAGCTTGCCCTATTAGCTTAAAAATTGAAAGACAAATGAAGGGAAAATCAGTCGACCGGAGCTTGGGGTTGAGCACCAGACTCTCTGTTCCGAAAACGTAGGTGAACCCACCAAAAGAATTTTAAAGAAAACCTGTGCAGAACAAAAATGAAATAAAGAAGATGAGCAGTGCTGCGATTTTAACATCATCACACTTAAGTTACCGAAATTTAAAAATAGTCTTGCTGATAAAAGGCGTGAGCTTGACACCGCATTCGCTGAGCAACTCCTCAAATAAATTCAATCGCGGGAAATAACAATGAGGAACGTAGTTCGTCCCGGAAAGAACCGCAGCCCGCCAAACGAGACTCCTAAGGGTAAAATTTCCAAACATTAAAGATGTTGAAAAGGTGAGATTATCAGGATTGTTGTTGTTAAGAGTAAAAAAACAAAAAAACAAAAAAAAACATTAGCACCTAAATGTGATTAGTTATTGTTGACAAAAGGCTACCTATTAAAAACCGAAATATTCGACCGAAGAACTAATGGAAAGCAAACAAAATAATGAGTCGAAATATAGAAAGAAAAAATTAGCCAAAACCAAAAAAACCAAGTAAGAAAACTTAATTAACTGTTGGATTGCTTTAAGGTGTATATGTCTCGGCTTTCTAGTTTTTTGCTGTTTCTTAGCGGAAATAGACATAAGTTAATAGGACCTCATAACAATCAGTTAGCTTCAGAGGTTAATTATCTCAACCGTCCAATTATTTGAAGAGTTTCGCACTGTTTCTTTATGTTTCCCACCAAAACAATGAAAGGGAAAGAAAAGTACTAAGTAGATCATTGACGATCAAGTTTGGATCTGTAAGTTTTGTAAGAGCACATGGGAGACCACAGCAATAAAAATTTAGAGTGCGAAGCGAATACAGTGAAAAATAGTGATGCTGTGATTGTCTGAAAATGCCTGATGAAGTTTATAGGCACACGGTCGAGACTGCCAAACCAGCAACGGAATTATCTGATGCAGAGAAAACGCAACATCAAAACAGTCAAACTCGCGAAGATCTGGATAAAGGAATGAATTTAGTAAAATCGTTATTGAATGATTTCTTATGCTTCATGACTGAGCTTGCCCTGGTAGCTTAACAATTGAAAGACAAATGGAAGGGAAAATCAGTCGACTGGAGCTTGGGACTGAGCAACAGACTCTCTGTTCCGAAAACGTAGGTGAACCCACCAAAAGAATTTTAAAGAAAACCTGTGCAGAACAAAAATGAAATGAAGAAGATGAGCAGTGGTGCAATTTTAACATCATCACACTTAAGTAACCGAAACTTAAAAATAGTCATGCTGATAAAAGGCGTGAGCTTGACACCGCATTCGCTGAGCAACTCCTCAAATAAATCAAATCGTGGAAAATCACAATGAGGAACCTAGTTCGTCCCGGCAACAACAAAAGCCAGCCAAACCAGACTCCTAAAGGTAAAATTTCCGAACATTAAAGATGTTGAAAAGGTGAGATTATCAAGATTGTTGTTATTAAGAGTAAAAAAAACAAAAAAGCTACAAAAAAAACATCAGCACCTAAATGTGATTAGTTATTGTTGACAAAAGGCTACCTATTAAAAACCGAAATATTCGACCGAAGAACTAATGGAAAGCAAACAAAAGAATAAGTCGAATTATAGAAAGAAGAAAATTAGCAAAAACCAAAAAAAGACAAGTAAGAAAACTTTTTTAACTGTTGGATTGCTTTAAGGTGTATATGTCTCGGGTTTCTAGTTGTTTGCTGTTTTTTAGCGGAATTAGGCAAAAGTTAATAAGACTTCATAACAATCAGTTAGCTTCAGGGGTTAATTATCTCAACCGTCCAATTATTTGAAGAGTTTCACACTGTTTCGTTGTGTTTCCCACCAAAAAAGTTAAAGGGAAAGAAAAGTACTAAGTTGATCATTGACGATCAAGTTTGGATCTGTAAATTTTGTAAGAGCACATGGGAGACCACAGCAATAAAAATTTAGAGTGCGAAGCGAATACAGTGAAAAATAGTGATGCTGTGATTGTCTGAAAATGCCTGATGCAGTTCATAGGCACACGGTCGAAACTGCCAAACCAGCAACGGAATTATCTGATGCAGAGAAAACGCAACATCAAAACAGTCAAACTCACGAAGATCTGGATAAAGGAATGAATTTAGTAAAATCGTTATTGAATGATTTCTTATGCTTCATGACTGAGCTTGCCCTGGTATCTTAACAATTGAAAGACAAATGGAAGGGAAAATCAGTCGACTGGAGCTTGGGACTTAGCACCAGACTCTCTGTTCCGAAAACGTAGGTGATCCCACCAAAAGATTTTAAAGAAAACCTGTGCAGAACAAAAATGAAATAAAGAAGATGAGCAGCGTTGCGATTTTAACATCATCACACTTAAGTTACCGAAATTTAACAATAGTCATGCTGATAAAAGGCGTGAGCTTGACACCGCATTCGCTGAGCAACTTCTCAAATAAATTCAATCGCGGAAAATCACAATGAGGAGCCTAGTTCGTCCCGGCAACAACCGCAAACAGCCAAACGAGACTCCTAAGGGTAAAATTTCCGAACATTAAAGATGTTGAAAAGGTGAGATTATCAAGATTGTTGTTGTTAAGAGTAAAAAACAAAAAAGCAACTAATAAAACATCAGCACCTAAATGTGATTAGTTATTGTTGACAAAAGGCTACGTATTAAAAACCGAAATATTCGACCGAAGAACTAATGGAAAGCAAACAAAAGAATAAGTCAAAATATAGAAAGAAAAAAATTAGCAAAAACCAAAAAAACCAAGTAAGAAAATTTTATTAACCGTTGGATTGCTTTAAGGTGTATATGTCTCGGCTTTCTAGTTGTTTGCTGTTTTTTAGCAGACATAGACATAAGGTAATAAGACTTCATAACAATCAGTTAGCTTCAGGGGTTAATTATCTCAACCGTCCAATTATTTGAATAGGTTAACACTGTTTCTTTGTGTTTCCCACCAAAAAAGTGAAAGGGAAAGAAAAGTACTAAGTTGATCATTGACGATCAAGTTTGAATCTGTAAATTTTGTAAGAGCACATGGGAGACCACAGCAATAAAAATTTAGAGTGCAAAGCGAATACAGTGAAAAATAGTGATGCTGTGATTGTTTTAAAATGCCTGATGCAGTTTATAGGCACACGGTCGAAACTGCCAAACCAGCAACGGAATTATCTGATGCAGAGAAAACGCAACATCAAAACAGTCAAACTCACGAAGATCTGGATAGAGGAATGAATTTAGTAAAATCCTTATTGATTGATTTCTTATGCTTCATGACTGAGCATGCCTTGTTAGCTTAAAAATTGAAAGAAAAGTGGAAGGGAAAATCAGTCGACTGGAACTTGGGACTGAGCACCAGACTCTCTGTTCTGAAAATGTAGGTGAACCCACCAAAAGAATTTTAAAGAAAACCTGTGCAGAACAAAAATGAAATAAAGAAGATGATCAGCGCTGCGATTTTAACATCATCACACTTAAGTTACAGAAATTTAAAAATAGTCATGCTGATAAAAGGCGTGAGCTTGACACCGCATTCGCTGAGCAACTTCTCAAATAAATTCAATCGCGGAAAATCACAATGAGGAGCCTAGTTCGTCCCGGCAACAACCGCAAACAGCCAAACGAGACTCCTAAGGGTAAAATTTCCGAACATTAAAGATGTTGAAAAGGTGAGATTATCAAGATTGTTGTTATTAAGAGTAAAAAAACAAAAAAGCTACAAAAAAAACATCAGCACCTAAATGTGATTAGTTATTGTTGACAAAAGGCTACCTATCAAAAACCGAAATATTCGACCGAAGAAATAATGGAAAGCATACAAAAGAATAAGTCGAAATATAGAACAAAAAAAATTAGCAAAAACCAAAAAAACCAATTAAGAAAACTTTATTAACTGTTGGATTGCTTTAAGGTGTATATGTCTCGGCTTTCTAGTTGTTTGCTGTTTTTTAGCGGAAATAGACATAAGTTAATAAGACTTCAAAACAATCAGTTAGCTTCAGGGGTTAATTATCTCAACCGTCCAATTATTTGAAGAGTTTCACACTGTTTCTTTGTGTTTCCCACCAAAAAGTGAAAGGGGAAAGAAAAGTAGGAGTAAAAAACAAAAAAACAAATAAAAAACATCAGCACCTAAATGTGATTAGTTATTGTTGACAAAAGGCTACCTATTAAACACCGAAATAAATCTAAATAAACTCTTTTTAGATAAATCCGATACAAAAGATTATCTTAAAAAAATCGGAGATGACTTCTGTCATCAACTACATCTATAACTCTGCTTAAAGTTGTTAATCATCAATTCATATTGTCTTGGTGTGTTGTCTTGGTCTACTCATATTGCACGTTCTATATTCAATTTATGGTTCTGACTGCTCAAAAGTCAAGTTCTTTATGAGTTCATTACAGTCCCCCTCGTTTTGGCGTTGAAGTCAAAACCTAAAGGGTTAATGATTTGTTAAAAGTTGTGAATGTGCTTACTGTTCATTAAATTTGTGTCCTGTTTCGACGTTGTGATCCGTTTCCTAGTCGTCAATTACTAGTGCCGATTTGTTTACTGGTCTTGTTTGTTTCCCAAACCTATTTCTGATTTCGCATGATCTAACTTTTCCATCATTGCTGTGAGACCATTTTTCCACAATACCGACTGGCCAAATACCCCGTGGAGTCATGTCTTCCGATATCCAAACAAGGCTACCAACTTCGAGAGGCTTCTGATCTTTTATCGATTTGGGTCTCCTAGCCATTGTGGGTATGAACTCGCGCAGTAGTCGTGTCCAAAATTGATGTGAAAGGAGAATACATCTTTTCCAGTTCTTGTTGTAATCTTTAGTGATTGACAGTATTGACGGCAAACGTTTGTGAAGTCGACCGATAAAGAAATGATTAGGCGTGATTGGTTGATAAGACAAACCGTTTTCTGGGACGTAAGTCAAAGGCCTGCTGTTCAGGATTTCTTCGACTTGAGTTAGGAACGAGTGAAATGTTTCGTTTTGAGGACTGCACGAGTCTTTCCCATGCTCCTCCGAAGTGGGATGCGTATCATGGGATGAACTTCCATTCGATGGTTTCTTTGAGCAATCGATCACTGATTTTCTGGTGGTCGAATTGGTTTACTTTTGTAATGAGTTCACGAGAAGAGCCAACGAAATTTTTACCATTATCAGAGACAATGAGGTGAGGGTTTCCTCGACGGGCAGTAAACCTCAGAATCGCATGAATAAAAGAGTCAGTGCTTAAATGGTAAGCTGGTTCTAGATGCACAGCTCTTGTGGTAAGGCAAATAAAGATGCAAGCGTATCGTTTCGGATACAAGTTGTCGCTGGCCTTTATAGCGAAATGATCAAAGAAATCTACACCCGTATTTTGAAAAAAAAGTTTTCAGTATTTGGAATTCTAAAGTCTGGCAGGGGTGCCATTTGAGGTTGCAATGTTACTGCTTTTTGTTGGTGGCAATCGAAACATCGGCTGATTATTGTTCGTAAGGTGGACCGAAGGCTGATCACAATAAATGACTGTTGAACAATGAAACGGCAATGGTCGAGTCCTGTATGTCCATTGTGGTTGTGAACATCTCTAAGCATAAGAAAAGTTATATGTTCTTTTTGCCGCTTAGGATTACTGGGGTTTGTAAGCTTTCTGCCAGTTGATTTGCATTGGCAAGACGTCCATTAGCTCTTATAACTCCGTCGTCGGAAATGAAGGGTAGGAAATTTTTAATTTTAGAGTGTGCTGCAACCTTTTGGTCTTTCGGAAGACAATCTAGCTCTTCCTCAAATGAGAGTTCTTGAGATTGCCTAAGTAGATAAATTTTGCTCATATTGACTGTCTTTATGGTCAAGTAGAAACTCTTCGTTGTTGTTTTGAGGTTGCTGATAATCAAAATTACAAATGCGAGAACGCGTTTAAGTTTTTCAAAGCTTGAGAACCGTTTTGGGTCAATGAGTGGCTGGTTTGCCCCTGAGAGAGCCATTGAAGCTTCTAAAGGGTAATTTAGCACTTTTGTCGGAGGCCAATTTGTTGGGTCATGTTTCAAGAAAAGTGGCCCGCTAAACCAACGACAATCCGGTTTGAACTCGTTTAATTTCCACCCTCTTGTTCCGTCGTCAGCTGGATTCAAGACACCTGGAACATGACGCCAGTCTGATGGTGAAGTTGTTTCAAGAATTTCTGCAACTCTGTTTGCTACATACATTTTGTGTGTTTCTTTGGAGTTGTAAATAAATTGTAGGGTCGTTGCGCTATCCGACCAAAATGTCGTTTTGCTAATTGTTACATCGAGCTGTTGCTTAATGAAGAAGGCTACCCGAACTCCGATAACAGCTGCTGCCAGTTCTAGTTTAGGTATGCTTTGCTGTCGAATCGGGGCAACTTTTGCTTTTCCCATTATAAAATTGATTGAACCAGTTGAATCTGTATACTCTGTTTTTAAATATGCTACGGCACACATTGCTGTTAGAGAAGCATCGCAAAAGATATGAAGAGTTGATTCTTTAGGTGTCTTTTTCTCCTCGAACAGAAATCGTGGTATTTTGATGCTGGAAATGTTTCTGATTTCTGTCATAAGAGACTTCAGGGTTGCATCAAAACTGGTAAGTAAAAGTTTGCCCCATTGTTTTCCTAAACGCCAGACGTCCTGCATGATTGTTCTTAACCGCACTGTGAAGGGCGCAATAAACCCAATTGGGTCATAGATGGATGAAACACTCTTCAAAATCTTTTTCT
Source organism: Convolutriloba macropyga (assembly GCF_964194025.1). NCBI lineage: Eukaryota > Metazoa > Xenacoelomorpha > Acoela > Convolutidae > Convolutriloba > Convolutriloba macropyga. The sequence continues at coordinate 1,906,312 of NC_134478.1, read as the reverse complement.
GGGTGGGGTTCTCTAGATCCACTTTTTTAAATGTTTTGCTGTTCAAAACGAAAGAGTCTCTAGACACAGACCACTGTATTCCTAATACTCTCTCCGTATCAGATGATGATGGCTGTTCGTCTTTTTCTCCGAAATTGGGAATAGGCGGTAGAATGGTAGACTCCTTTGTATCGTTAGAATTCTGGTCTTCTTTAGGGATTGACTTCATTGTTTCAAGTGAATTGGAGGACCACTTGGTAAAATTGAAACCACCTAGCAAAAGTAACTTTTTCAGATCTTTTGAAATGGAAATTGCTTCTTCGACTGTGTCTGTTGCGTGATACAGGTCATCCATGTAACAGGAACGTAAGACTGCCTTGGCTGCTGAAGGGTACTGCTGACAGTTGTCCTCCGCTGTTCGTCGCAAGGCGAAAATACAACATGTTGGTGAACACCTTGCTCCAAAAATTAGCCTTCTATATTGGAAGCAAATTATCTTTTCGCCTTTCTTCCACAGAAATCTTAAAAATTTTTGGTCCTGTGGTCGAACACCTACTTGCATAAATATGCCTTCAATGTCCGCAGATATCGCATTTTTTTCTGCCTGAACCTGCAGATAACACCGGTCAAGTTTTGCATCAAGTCAGGCCCTGGCATGAGTTGGTTATTTAATGATACACCATGATATTTTGATGCTGCGTTCAAAACGTTTCTTATTTTTGCTTTGTTAGGGTTAATGACAGGGTGATGCGGAATGTGACAAATGTTTGGAGTCGTTTTATCTAAGGGAACCTCTTCAATGTAATTCTTTTTCAGATCTCCGTCGATTGTTTCCGTGTATTTCTGTAACAATTCCGGGTCTCTTTCTAGTCGCCTAACTAGGGCGTTGAGTTGTTTGAAGGCTAAAGTGAAGTTATTTGGCAGGTCGAGTTTGTTTTTCCATAGAAGCCGATCATGGTATCGTCCTTCCTTGAACTCTACAGTAGATTCCAAAATGTCTGATGCGCGTTTATCGGTCTCTGATTTTGTGACGTTCTTATTGGACGGCAAGTTTTCAACTTTGTACCAGTTGAGTACTTCGTTATACAGAGTATCGTCAATTTTGCAGCACTCTATAGACTCACTTTTGACAATTTGAGACTGGCATGTTACTGCTGAAGGCCGATCAGTTTTCCCTGACGCAGTCCATCCAAGTTCTGTTTGAATAGCTCTTGCGGTATTTGGAGGACCATAGTGAATCTCTCAAGGTGCAATGAGATCAAAATTGTCGCATCCGATCAAAATAGAGATTTGATTGATGTCAACGTCGGGGTATGAAATTTGTTTCAAGTGATCAAATTCCTGACACACTTTTCGAATCCATTCTAAATTATATTGAGGAAACTCTATGTCGGCCGAAACCTGAACGTCTTCTATATCAAAAGTTTGATTAGAACTCATTCCTTTAATCGAAAGGTTAACGTTGGTGAACGTCACACTTTTTGTTCCATGGATTCCTTTGTGCGATTCCGTTTGTTGGGTTTTTTCGTCAAGAATGATTCCAAGTGCGGAAGCAGTTTTCGTTAACATCATTGATACGACGCTTCCATTGTCCAGAAAGGCGTACGTGTTTACTGACTTACCATCCCTTGAGAGTGTTACGGGGAGTATCTGAAGGAGTGAAGGACGTTCTGATGATCCAGCGGTACTGCAATGTGTTGAGTTTGCTGACTGGCTAGACTCATCGTGTAAGTGTGTATGATGACGTTTGTTACAACTTCTGCAACTCTGCGTAGAAGGGCACTCCTTTGAGGAGTGACCCGTTTTCAGGCAATTGAAACAGGCTTTGAGTTGATAGATGGCGTCCCTACGCTGCCTAACGGACATGTTTTTAAAATTTTCGCACATGTATATTCTGTGGTTGTCGTCCTCGAACAGACACTTTGAAGCTCTGCTGGTTTGAGGAACGTTTTGTTCTTCTAATTGTTGCTGCTGATTTCTAGAACTCTTGAACTGCCTTTGATGTTGACTACGTTCTTTGTTAAATTTTGAATTTGTCTGCATGTCGGAAACCTTGTCTTTCGAGGAAGGATACATATCTTGATGTTCCTTGAATTTGATTTTGATCATATCTAGGGTGATTGTTCCCATATTGTGAAAGATTGCTCGGCGGATTTGTTGAGTCATTTTTTCCAGCTTGTTTCGAGAAAAAGGTTCTAAATTCTCGAAGGTTTGAGCAGTCAAAGAGAGCCATTCGGCAAACTGCTCTAAGGAGGGAGATTCAATCTGATGTTGTGCACAATGTTTGCTCCAGTCAACTTGTTGGCTATAAGGTAATTTCTGTATTGCAACGTGGGTATTCATCGTTGATTTGAGGTCGTGTTCGTATTCCAGGCGCGTAAAAGTATTCACCAAGTCGTTTATAAATATACTAAAATTGTCAACACTTTTGAGTCGCTTGGCTGATGGGCTTGGAAACGATGCAAGTTTTTCTAAGTACCCATTTACGATGACGCTAGACTTACTATACTTTTTCCTCAGGTTGGCTAGAGCTTGGTGATAGCATTGACCATTGCAACCGTAGCCTTTAACTAAGCTCTTTGCTTGTCCAGTGAGAAGTGATTGTAAGTGCGTCATCTTTTCTGTAGTGCTAAGTGGCCTCGAGTCAATGACAGACTCGAATAACTGTATCCAATCTGTCCAAGTGAGGGGATTGCCATTAAAGGTGTCAAGTTTTAGTGTCGGGAGAGTTCCTGATGAGATCAGGGTAGTGATAAATTGTTGCCTATGAGTGTGATCCTGACAATTTGCCAGACCAAATGAGGCTTGATGTCGTGGAAACGTAGTTTGGTAAAACAAATTTCTTGTCGCTGATGCATGGAAGGAAAAATTTGATGTTTCTGTATTTTGAAACTTTGCCGGTTGATTGGAACTAAGTGTTATATCTGTTGAAGCTGATAAAGTTTCCTGCGGAATCTCTCTGTGTTCTGATTCGTTTTGTAGTGTTTGTTGTTGGAGGTTTGTTGGTAATCTTGTTTGTGTATCCGTTGAGTTGTTGACAAGATCAGAACTGACTTTTAATTTTCTCCGAACCAAGTTAAGTTTTCTGCGGGAGTCGCGTTTGACTGCTAATGTCTCATCTAAAAACTGACAATGTTGTGATTCGTCTAGATTGAGTAGGATAAACTCATTAGTCTTTTCTAGCTCAGTTAGTAACTGCTGAACTTCCTTTTCTCCTTCTATGAACTCGTCTTATGGCAGATTCTCATCAGTTAAAATGTCTTCGATCAGATCGTTTATGCTCGAAACGCAATATTTGTGAAAACTACGCTGACTTTCAACGGTTTTGGCAGGCATGGTGAACTTTTCTTTATAGAACTCTGTAGGTAAAATTTTTCTTTTTACGTATGCTCAAAAGAATTGAGGCTGTGTTGGTCTATTGTAATTTCTTGCTGACGATTTGATGTTGATATTTGGTCACAAGAAATCTGAATTACTACGTTGAATATGTAAGAGGTCTTTTGACTTGGGGAGATTTGTCTTGTTAACTGACCGGTGGCACCTCACGGAACATGGGGACAGTTGGTAGAGATGTTTTCGGAAGTAATCTGTTATCTCACAAGTAGTTCGAGAGGCTACTCACAGAGCCTGGTGAACATTTAAGGTAAAGATGATTTGTGAAATTTAAGTTAAAGTAGGTAGAAACTACCAGGTTGAGCAGATGCACGTACATGAATTCCGTTTACACTCGTAAATTTTGCTGTGACCACTTTTATTCAACATTACGTTATAAAACTTGTACAGAATCTTTTGTTTGATAAGGTGGTGGAGGTTTGAGCGACCACATTCGTTAAAGTGGAGATGATCTTTAGGATTGAAGTAATTAGCGCCTGATATATGCTGACTGATTCCTCTATATTTCCAGTTGACTGAGGGCTTGTGACTACGAGTTCTGTGGGACACTTTCTCGAGGATTTCGTTAACGGCTGCTGATCGCTGTTTGGTTTCGTTTCGTTCTGGTATTCCTATGAGGTATACTTCTTTGGTTCTTTCGGTCAAAAAATTTGCAAGTTCAATCAACTGATTTGCGATGTCAATTGGTGTTTTGTCTGAAGGTTTGCAGCCGTTATACAAGTCGTTGCCGCCAATAAACAGTATAATTTTACAGTACTGATTGATAGGGGGAACAAAGTTAAATACGTCTTTGATGGTTGCGCCGGGAAGAGATAAGATATTCAGGTTTCCAGATTCGAAATGTATCTGTGATCAAAATGAACTTCGTCTTCGAAGACTTGAAAAGATGATATCGCATGTCACATACAACCAGTGGGCGTCGAGACAATAAGTGAGTTATGATGTAGAGGAAAGATTCTGGGTGCTCAGGTAAAGTGGATTTGGGTTGCTGCTATTGGAAATCCTAGTTAGCCAGGAAAACTGCTGCAGAATGCTGCTCTGGGCTGGTGGCTGCTGGTGAGGAATCCTGGTTGGCCAGGAAAACTAGGCTGGGGAAAGACGCTTGTCGTTGCTTACTGCTGCTGGGAACCCTGGTTAGCCAGGAAAACTTCTGCAGATTGCTGCTGCTGGTTGGTAGATGCTGGTGGGGAATCCTGGTTGGCCAGGAAAAACTAGGCTGGGGAAGGACGCTTGTCGTTGCTTGCTGCTGCTGAGAACCCTGGCTAGCCAAGAAAAACTGCTGCAGAATGCTGTTGCAGGTTGGTAGCTGCTGGTGGGGAATCCTGGTTGGCCAGGAAAAACCACGCTGGGGAATGACGCTTGTCTTTGCTTGCTGCTGCTGGGAACCCTGGTTAGCCAGGAAACTTCTGCAGATGGCTGTTGCAGGTTGGTAGATGCTGGTGGGGAAGCCTGGTTGGCCAGGAAAAACAAGGCTGGGGAATGACGCTTGTCTTTGCTTGCTGCTGCTGGGAACCCTGGTTAGCCAGGAAACTTCTGCAGATGGCTGTTGCAGGTTGGTAGATGCTGGTGGGGAATCCTGGTTGGCCAGGAAAAACTAGGCTGGGGAAAGACGCCTGTCGTTGCTTGGTGCTGCTGAGAACCCTGGTTAGCCAGGAAAAACTGCTGAAGAATGCTGTTGTAGGTTGGTAGCTGCTGGTGGGGAATCCTGGTTGGCCAGGAAAAACCACGCTGGGGAATGACGCTTGTCTTTGCTTGCTGCTGCTGGGAACCCTGGTTAGCCAGGAAACTTCTGCAGATGGCTGTTGCAGGTTGGTAGATGCTGGTGGGGAAACCTGGTTGGCCAGGAAAAACAAGGCTGGGGAAAGACGCTTGTCGTTGCTTGCTGCTGCTGAGAAACCTGGTTAGCCAGGAAAAACTGCTGCAGAATGCTGCTACAGGTTGGTAGCTGCTGGTGGGGAATCCTGGTTGGCCAGAAAAACTAGGCTGGGGAATGCCGCTTGCGGGTTGAATTGCCGAGTGACCGGAGAAGGGTGGTTTGGGTAGACTCAGCTTTGGTTGGGGCGCCTCCACTGCCTGGTTGGGGGTGTCGTCCGAAAAACCACGGGGTTTAACCTCTGATGATGGGTTGGGTAGACCAAAATTTTGCTGGGCTTCCTCCACTCCCTAGTTGGGGTTGTTGTCCGAAAACCACAGGGTTCGACCTCTGAGGGTGGGTTGGGTAGACCGAAACTTGGCTGGGATTCCTCCGCTCCCTGGTTGGGGGGTGCCGTCTGTAAACCACGGAGTTCGACCTCTGAGGGTGGGTTGGGTAAACCAAAACTTGGCTGGGATTCCTCCGCTCCCTGGGTGGGGGGTGCCGTCCGTAAACCACGGGGTTTGACCTCTGAGGGTGGGTTGGGTAGACCGAAACTTGGCTGGGGTACCTCCACTGCCTGGGTGGGGGTACTGTCCGTAAAAAAACGGCGGGGTGTTAGAATAATATTCGAAAAAAAATTGATGGGGTGCTATGGCTTTGAACTTAGCTTCGAGTGTTGGCAGGCTGTAGTCAAGGGTTCGTGCCTTCTAACGTTGGTGCGACATGTCATCAAATACATCTATAATTCTGCTTAAAGTTGTTAATCATCAATTCATATTGTCTTGGTGTGTTGTCTTGGTCTACTCATTTTGCACGTTCTATATTCAATTTATGGTTCTGACTGCTCAAAAGTCAATTTCTTTATGAGTTCATTACAACTTCAACTGACCAAAAATCAATTGTGAAACATCAGACTCTAACACTGAGACAGATAGTAAAGAAAACAAATTCTTAAAAACAAAGAGCACTCTTTTCTTGAAGAACACATTCAAACGCCACCAAGGATTTACCAGAACAAAGCTCAAAAACTTGATTTTCTCCTCACAAACGGTTTGAAAACTATCTTGACATCAGCAACAACAACCAGATGATAGACGAACTGCAAAAATGTGATATTTCAACCAGATAGATAACCAACTACCTCAGGTCCAATAACATCCCCAGGGAGCGCCTTTGCATTCATACCAGGAAAGTCAACAAATTTGCGACCTCTGGAACAAATGGATGAATCGACAAAAAACATGGATGCTGGAAATGAAAATGATGTAATTTAATTGGATTTCTTGAAAACAGTTGACAGCGTACCGAAAGAGCGCCTCTTGTTCGTTATCGTGTAGCTAGGAATCATGTAATTGGGAACGTTATCATGTAGTTGGGTATCATGCAGTTGGGAGTGAGGAAAATCCCTAAAATGGACCGAATGTTTCACAATAGACTGGCGACAACAAGTAACAGAGACAAGAGATATATAGTAACTCAACAAATTGTACATATATTTGTTCCGACCCTCTTGAGGGGGGGAGGAACTATATACTCAACTGGGTTTTTTTTTGTTCCGTGAATTTTCGCCGCTCGATATATTCATCGTAGAGAGTTGAGACTGGTATCATTAGAAAGCTCGTCCAGCGTAGAATATGGAATTAAAAAGTTTTTTTGAATTTTCGTTTTTTACAGGGAGTTATCGAGGTTTAAACTTCTGAGAAAAGAAGAGTGAATTCACGTTGTTTTTATTCACATTTTCCGGAATTTTTGCCTAAATTTTCGTCAATTTTGCTAAAATTTGTTATAATTTTTATAAATAGTGTCGTTGATTTTATTTTTGAAGACGAAAAAGCATTGTTGATTGTTTTGATTTCATTTTTTTGGTCAAAAAATCTGGATAAACATTTCAAAATTTAGCCTTTTTCATCAAAACAGCACGAAATAAGCTACTTTTGTCCCCTTTGATTAAATTTGCCGACAGTAAACCCCTAAACAACACTCATACTATCTTTGTAGACTCAGAGGGGGGCTATTTCTACTTCAGAGTCCGCTGAAAGTGCACTGTAGTTAAAACTTTGCCGTTTTTTGCTAACTTTACTCGTTGATTATCAAAAATGCAGATTTTATTTTGAGTTTTCAACTAACAAATTATCTATATCTACAACATTCGAAAAATCAATTGTTCCTAACTGACAATAAGTATTTACAGGGCTAGTTTTGGGCCATTCTTGGACTGTTACAATCCGAAAAAAATCGGGTTGTAATCAGTCGGTTTTTTTTTTTAAAAAAATTTTTAATAATAAAGAACAGAACATATCAAATCAAAGCTCAGTAGTGAAAGATCCGACCAATTCGCTTGCTAAGCAGCTCCAAGCTAATGCATTTAGTTTTTTAATTGAAAGTTTTAATTTAGTTTCTTTTTTTAAAAATAATTGACTTTTCAATAAATAATAGCTTAAATATTTTTCCCTCTATTTTTTTCTTAATTTGTACAACTTCCTGCTTAGTGTCAGCAAAGAAAGACTGCTTCTTTTTCCTACTGATTTAACATTTAATCTCGGTTGCAGTTTTAAGCCCGAAGTTTTTTGGCTTTGGTACGACAAGATTTCAGATTTTTGTTTATTTTGATATTTGCCAGTTTTTCACGTATTCTAATTTTGTCACATTATCAGATTATTGACAGTTCTCATGTCACCTTATTTGCATTCAAAATAAGGCACAATTGAACATATTAAAATCCTGAAAGATATATATCATCGTTTTAACGGCCTCGACTTTTTAAATTTATTTTGTCTCTAACTGTCCTTTATGATTTGTCGGTTCGGTCGTATGAAATTTCCTGTATAGTGATAGCTTTCATTGGCTTTTCATAGAAGAATAGAAGAACCGATATTCTGATATTAGTAGATAGCTGATGGCTTTCATGACTTTGAAAACAATCGTTTTCCAAAATTTAAAAAAAAAAAACTTTTTAATTTCGCAATTTTGTTTTTTTTATGTTTCCTAATCTCGTTAGTTAATTACAGGTCAAATATGACATTTTGGGTGTCAAGGGAATAAAAGGGATTGGTGT